>NC_048226.1:70085700-70089198 GCF_002007445.2 Ailuropoda melanoleuca
CGGGGGGAGAGGCCCGGGGGGGCGGGGGCAGAGGCCCGGGCGGGCGGCAGCCGAGGTCGTCTGAGGCGCGCCGAGCCGGAAAACCCCGAGGAGGCGGCCGCGGAGGGGGCGCTGGGACCGGCTGGCAGCTGCCGGGGTCACCTGAAGCGCGGGGCCGGCGGCGGGCGACCGGAGAGAGAAGCAGTCCCCGCCCCCCAGCTGCCGGCGCGCCGCGTCAGGGGCCCACTCGCCCCCTTTCCGCAGTCTAGCTGCACCTCGCGGGCCCCGCCGGGGTGAGCTGGAGGTGAGGGCCGCGGGAGGCTCCCCCGCCCCGCGTCGCACACGCCCACACGCCCAGCTATCGGGAGAAGACGGCTCTGAGACACCAGCCCTGGCCTCGGCGGCGCCCGAGGTCGTGGGGCTTTTCCCCTTCCCTTTAAGACGTTCGGTGTGTCTGGGAAGAAATGGCACCAGCTTCCAGGGCCTGGACGCCTGCAATCCCGGTCTCCCTCTTTGTACCCCGCCCCTCTCCGGGGGCATCTACCCTGCTGCTGTAGCCACCACGTGCTGGGTCAAGGCCTGGCCCCTGCGCTTTCCTGTCATTGCTGGCTAACCACAAGGCCCCGTGCTCTCAGAAAATGGAACAGAGGAGCCAGAGAACAGAGGGGCGCATGAGCAGAGAGAATTTCTCTGGGTGACTGTCCACCCTGTCCTGGAACAGGGACAAATTCTGTAGCATTCAAGAAATACATGAGACTCATGTATGCAAGGTGCTCCCCATCCCCAATGACAGGTGGGGGAGGAAGAGGCACAGAAGAGTCCATTGGTCCTCACCCTGCAGATACAAGCTGGCCAGGGAAACAGCCGTGGGCACACCTTGAGCAGAACTGGGGGGACAGGGGTAACAGGCACATACAGAGGCCCTGGTGAAGGCTTCCTGGTGGAGCTGGCACGAGGGTAGGGACCTTGAAGAGGAATGATTTGAACAGATGGGGAAAGGACATTCCAGACAGAAACAAATGCCTGGAACCAAAACCTAGAGGCGGGAAAGAGCAGGGCGAGTTCTGGGAATGGCAAGCAATCTAGTTGGACCGGAAGAGCTGAGGCTCACAAGAGCATCAGCAGCTTGGCCTAGCAGACAGATGTGGATCTCAGAAGCAGGCACAGTGGCCCAGAGGGACCTGGAGCCATAGGGTTCCGCCCTCCGCCCCAGGGCACTGTGTCATGCCAGTTCCCAGACAGATGGATTCCTTCCAAGAATTCGGTAGTCCTGCTCAGTCACAGCTGCTGGAGCCTCCCTGCCTTGGATGGCTTTTGTTAGTTGGTGTCTAATGCAAATCCTCTTTTGTTCAGATTTCAAATACTTTCCTCTTCTGTCCTTAGATCATTATCTATTTGTATTGATCTCCCTCAGGGTTTCTTAGCCCCAGCAGTACCTTAGAATTATCAGGGATGCTTTAGAAAACAAAAATTTTGATGCATGGGCCCCCTCCCTGAAATTGGACTTAATGGGTCTGGGGTGGAGCCCAGGCATCAGCAGTCTTTCACTGGGAGGCCAGGGATGAGAAGCACTGATGCAGATGTCACCACTGAGTGTGTCCAGGTCTGGCCCACACTCAGAGTGGGGCCTCCTGGCCTTCAGACTTCCCAACTCCAACAAACCCTGAGAACGGCCTTGGCAGATCTCCAGGAGCAGTTGGACTCCCTGAGGCTGGAGCTGAAATGTGTTTCCCAGGCATCCACTCTGTAGTGGAGGCCAAAGTTCCCAACAGGAAGGGAGGGTGAGGCTTCTGTTTGCTTCCCAAGAGCCAACTGGCCCTTCAAGCCAGTGATAGGCACCCTGATCCCCACCGGCAGGAGAACAGGAGTCAGCGGGAACTGCAGGCATTTCCCATCGACTGCACATGCCTGGTAGGGGCCTGGGTGGAGGTGGCACTGTCTCCAGCAACACTGGCCCAGAGAAGTGGAGGAGGGCCCAGCTAAGAACAGATTGGGGACCTGGCGTCTTCAGATAAATCACCTCAGCATGGGGACAGTTTTCAGTAAACATTCTCTGTTTTGCTAGTAACTCCCTTCACAAGTTTAGGGAAAATCTCCAAATCTGGGCCTCACAACTCCCTCACTGTCCATCCACCCCACCTCCCTAATCCACGGATTTGGGGAGGAACTTGAAGCTATATCGGAGGCCCTGTGTTAGGAAGGTCAGGCAGAGGAACTTGGCAGTGGCCTCCCTGCTGCAAGGGAAATGACGTGAATTAACAAGAGGATAACCAGCCAACGTTTCCTGGGACTGACTGAGAAGCAAAAATAGGGCCTTGAGCCCGGGGAGGATTTAGAACTATAGGAAGAATTTCCTGACAAATGACCAGTGTTGCCTAAAGGACTCATAGTCTGTGAAAGTTGGAGATTCATCCTAAGCACCTGACCCTGTCACCACCAAGCAGTGTTGTTCCCATACGACAGCTGAGAAAACTGAGGCTGAGAGACATTCGGTAACGGTGAAGCAGCCGCGTCAAGAAGCAGGGAGGGGGCTGGAATCCGAAAGACGGCAGTTAAAAGTAGTGGGGCAATCCCTNCAGCCGCGTCAAGAAGCAGGGAGGGGGCTGGAATCCGAAAGACGGCAGTTAAAAGTAGTGGGGCAATCCCTCCCTGCCTTTTGACTCTAATACCTAGGATTTTGTGTTTTTCATCTTAAGCCTTGCCACCAGAGCCCTAGAGAAGCCGAACTTAATCCCAGGGTTTGGGCATTAAACCCAAGGGGGAAACGTCCTTTTAATGCTGTGCACTCTTCTTCCTGTGAATCCCTATCGTGTTAGAGGAAACTCTACGAAGGTAACCAGTGTTTATTGGAAGGTCTTTCCTGGCCAAAATTAGGGCAAGCTAGAGGCTGTCCAAGGTCTCTTGGGAGACGCCATGAGACGGCCCTCTCTTGGATTTAGGCATGGACACTTCTCCCTTGGGATTCTCCCGGCACCTCTCCTGGTAGCGTCACAAGATTCCCGGTGTGAAAGCTACGTTGCACAGATTAGGAACTTGAGGCTGGACAGAAGTGTCACTGGGAAACAACTGTGTCTGGATTGGACTCCCTAAATCCCCTCCGTCGCGTCGCAGAAGCAGGCCTGACCACCTATTGGACGGAGCGGTAACCCGGCCGCACCGCCAGGCCGGGCCCTCCCGGCTGCAGGGCGGCCCCGGGCGCGGCAGGGCAAACGGGAGGCACCGTCTCGGTATGCGCGCACATGACCGAGCCCAGGACCCGGACCCCCGAGCTCCGGGGAGGAGCCCATTTCCCTTCCCCCTCCCCTGGGAACCCGCCGCTGGGGGAGGGGGCGGCCGCTGCCCTCCCCACCTCGCCCGGCCGCCAGGTGCCCAGAAACTCGGCCTCCCCCTCCCGCCCCCGCCCCTGTTCCCGGCGCGGCCCTCGTCTCGCCGGTCACGTCTTCCCATTCGGCTCCAAAGTACGTAAGTCAGCCGCTGCCCGGCCAACCCCGCCAACAGGCGGGGGCCGGGGGAGGGTGG
>NC_048226.1:70089435-70279114 GCF_002007445.2 Ailuropoda melanoleuca
CGGGGGAGGCCCCGCCGGGGAAGCCGCGAGGGCGCGCTTCTCGAGCGGCGCGCGGGCGGGTGTTGCTGGGGAGAAAAGCGCCGCCGCGGCCCCGCCCCGAGCTCCCCCGGGCGCTGCGCCCTCTGCTGGTGCGGCTTCGTAAAGGCACACGGACCCCACCTGCACCTACAGAGACAAGCAGCCTCGGGAGGCTGAGGACTGCTCAGGGCTGCTCGGGTCTGGTCAGTAGAAACTACTGGTAACTTAAAGATCATCATTCTTTTTCAAAGAAAAAAAAGGAATTCAAAAGTGAGTCCTGGAAAATGTGAATGTGGAGGAAAAAAATCACTCATAGTGCCCGTATCTAGAAACGAACACTGTTAAGAGTTTTAGTGTCTACCCTTTCAGTGCTTCATATTGGCAAATTTCTGTGTGTGTATTCTTTATAGAATAAAAAACACAGGGGCACCTGGGTGGCTCAGATGGTTAAGCGTCCGCCTTCAGCTCAGGTCATGATCCCAGGGTCCCTGCTCGGCCGGAAGCCTGCTTCTCCCTCTCCCTCTACTGGTCTCCCTGCTTGTGCTCTCTCTCTGTCAAATAAATAAATTAAATCTTTAAAAACATAAAAGAATAAAAAATACAATAAAAAATACAATATTGTCAGCTTCATGAACACAGAGGCCTTATGTTATTCACTGCTCCCTCCTCAGCATCTAGAACACTGGCAGTATTCTAGATGCTCAGAAACCCTTTGTTTCTGTCTACATGGGATCATGCTTTACACACTGTCAGGACCATCACTGTTCTCATGCTTGAATTTTCTTTTATGATCCACGGACCCCGTGGAATGTGAGTATGTAAGAGATTGATGGTAAAATGGTCCACTAGCCCCCGTAGCTAGAATCTGAAGGCAAACGTGTTTGGGATTCAGAATTATTCACAGTACACGTATAAGGTAACCCCCACACGCCCAGACAGCACCCTGTAATCAAACACACCAGATTCCTGTAGCAGAGCGTGTGGCTCTTCACACCAAGTAGGATAAACACCGTAAACAGCTGCATGTCAGTGTAGTCAACTTTTGAGGCCAAAGGAGTTTTCACGAAACTCAACTCAAAACTTTAGGTTTCCAGAGCATTTTGAATTTTGAATTTGTAGAGACTGTGGACTTGCACTGACCTCGGTCATGCCCGAGGGCATATGACGTGAGTCTTTGCTTTGAGCTCGTGCTTTCCCATTTGCCTGTCTCTTGCACACTCAGTGTGCACAATAACTCCAGGTAATTGAGGTGCCAGCTGATTAGATGTGATTGAATGTGGGGTGTGGGGTGTGAAGGAGTAGGATTTGGTTGGGTTAGACTTTAGATGTGGTCACACCTCCTTCCTTACTTGCAGCTGCCACCTTCAAACCAATAGATTTTAGCACTGGTGGTTGCAGCTTCATCTTGGACTCACTTCCAGGACCCAGCTTGTCCCCGGGGACCCCACCTGGGGATTTTGAAAGAGAGGAGCCAAACTCCCCAGAAACACCCCCACCCTCCCAGAGCACTACCATGACAAAAAGGACACTACCGTAACTTCTCAAGAAGGGTATGGGAACCAAGACAGTCACATATGTAGCCTTTGGGCTGGGCCTCTCTCCGTGCTCCAGACCGAATAACCAACCTCCTACCGACTTCCCCACTTGATTCCCACACCAAATTTACCTCAGATGCAACATGTCCAAGACCACACTCACAAACCTCCCCTCAAAGACTGTCCCTCCTCTGTTGTGACCCACGTCAGTGATCAAACCCATCATCCACCCAGTTACACAAGCTTGGAACTCAGGCACCTTCCACCTCCTTCTCCTCCATCCTTACCTGACTCATCTCACGTCTTGCCCATTTACCTCTGAAACAGCCCTCCAACCCTTCCCTGCTCTTCACCTCCACCACCACTGAAGCAAGAGCCTAACCAGCCTCTACTGCCAACTCTTGCTCTCCTCAGGTCCTTTCTCCACAACGAAGCTGGATGGATCCCTTTGAAACACAGACTCAATTATGTCACATACACACATGCCCGGTCCACCAGGAGTAGCTGCCCAGGCTTACCACCTCACCTAGGATTCTGCGGTGCATGACCTGCAAAATTATTTGACAGCTCTAACACCCCACCCTTAGCTATAAAAATGGAAATGTCTTCCCCATTTCTCCTAGGATAAAAATGGAAATCCATGAAAAGGCCTGCAGAGCCCTGCCTGGTCTGGCTCTGTTCTGCATGGTGCTTGTATTGTGAGCCTCTGTGTTCCAGGGGACACGGGCCTTCTTCCTCAGTCCCCTGAGTTTCCATCCCAGGGCCTTTCTCTGCACATGTTGTGCCCCTTACATGGAACATTCTCCCTCCATCTCTTCAGCTCAATCCCAGGGGCTCCGACCCACGCCTGTCTCCCTCAGGATACTGTCGTGTCTGGGTTGCTTTATAACGGTGTTGCCCGCCCCTGGCCCAGAGCCTGGAGTAGGTGTCTCACCAGCGTGCGAGTGAACGTCTGCTCCCCTCGTCTCCCCCATCTCAGGACAAGCCCAGGAAGAGAACCAGAAGCACAGAAAGGAGGGGGTGTTTGTGAGTTCTGGCAGAGAGCATCTGTTCTGTGCCGGGCTCTGGGGACAGGACGAAGATGCAGCCCTGCCCTCACGTGCCACTGAAACATGGCAGCCTGAGGAGCCAGTTCACTGACTGCCTTCGAGCGCTTCACGTTTAAATCACAAAAACAAACCCATGGATCTATCAAAGCCACCACCACACAGGGACCTTGCCCCCACAGACTAAAGGTCCCTTCTTTGAGCCTGAACCAAGCAGCAAAAATCCCCTTTCTGCCAACCAACGGGGCCTAATAGCTCCCTGCTTTGTGAGTGCCTCAACCACCTGACCCTTTAAGATCCCATCCTAACCCTCTCAGATCCAGAGGCTCTGAAGGCTTGCCTGGTGTGGGACTTCCTTGGATGCATCGAGCTAAGTAAGCCTGGCTTTGTGTGGCCATAGGCATGTTCTTGGCGAGCCTGACATTCCAGCCTGAAGAAGTTCATACCCCACCTGGAAAAAGCCACACGCAAAGTGTAACCACCACACATCCCTTGAATACCCAGGTCTTCTAGCCTTTCGTTACTTTGTCTCACACCTCGGAACAGGGTTCACGTTGGGCTCAGGGCTCCAGAAGTTGTCATGGCACCTGGAAACCTGTACTTTGTTTGGGATTTGCAGTGGCAAAGGCTGTTGCTCCTAGGAGTGAGTGTATGGGGGAGCACTGGGCCATTGAGGCAGGAATCCCCTCTTCCTCTTGGCTCCTCCCCCCTTCAAAACCCACTGTAGCAATGCAGTGTAGAAAGGCGGGGGCACTTGCGAGGTTCAAAAACATGATTAAACCTACGAATTTAATACTAAGTGAAATCAGCTTAAGCACTCAGAGAAAAAACGGTTTGTGTTAACTTGCCGAGGCACTAAGCATAAAGGTAGTCCACGGGCGCCATCTAGTGGGAATATCTGTCACTGCCGCCCACCCTCTGAGCTCTTTTTAAGCTGCTGCGCACAGCGTGAGATGCCTGAGTTTTTCCGCAGCAAGAGCGGGGCCTGCCTGTGCCATTTTCAGAGAGAACTTTTTGAGCTTAACTATCCCTGGCGCGGTGCTCTGCGCTGTAAAAAGGAAGCCAAGAAAGTCTCACTCGTAGCCTATAGATACTTCAAATTTTGTGAAATTTTAAAAAAATTTGTATTCAATGTGTTTTTTTAACCTGGCCGCTAGGAGGCTCAGCGCTAACATGGGGGTCAGTCTTTAACAGGACCTTAAAACGATCATGTTTACTAGCCTCACCTACTTTTTATCTAATTTTTAAAGTCTCCCCCCCATTTATTCCCATTTTCCTTATCTAATTTTTATCTCATATGAAACCTATTTTTCCAAATTTTTGGAAAAGGTGGAGTCATCAGTTACTTCCTACAGGGTCTCCATTAACTTCCTAAACATCTTATTCAGGAGTCATCAGGAGTGAGAGAGGGTTCAGAGCCCCAGGATGCAGCAAGCTAAAATCCAGTGAGTGGGAACCTGGGAGACAATAATGGCTCTCACGTATTGAACCTTTACTATGTGCTGGACACTTTTCTAAGCACTAAATGTAAAATTTATTTCATTCTTACAATCCAGTTTCTGTAGGTGAGAAAATGAAACTCAGAGGCTTGGGGCAATTTTCTCTACAGCAATAAATACCTAATATGCAGTTTTTATGGAAGAGGTGATTGAGGCTCAGAGAGGTTAAGTGATTTATCCAAGGTCACCCAGCTAGTAAGTGGTAGAAATGGAGTTGGGATGCCCCAAGTCCATGTTCTTAATCATTAGGCTCTACTGAGGCTTCATGAGCTCTGACTCAGGCATCAGCCAAAGCCAGAGTGGGAAAAGCAGGGCTCCAAGTTTCAGGGTCATAGGCTGGAAGAGGAACTTGCCATCAGAGAGCGCTAGGGGTGGGGGGCTGCTATATGACACAGAAGCACCTGCAGTTGCTTGTTATGTGATTGGGGTTGTGTGGACGTGACAGTTGTTTACTACTGCCCAGCCCAGAATCCTGGATGAGCGATACGGGGCATGTACGAGCTCAGACCACTCACTATGCCAGGTCTAAAGATCAAGTGGGAGCTGGTTTGTCTCTCAGATATTATCTAGAAGTCAGGAGAAAGTGTCTAGTTGGCTCCCTGGAATGGAAGGGCCCTGTGGGCAGGGATTCAGGGCTATTTTATTGTCCTATTGTTAAAATAATGCCTGGCCTCTAAATATCAAAAGATACTTGGAGAATGAGTGAACAATCAAATGAATGAATATAAATGATCAAGTTGAACCCTCCCTCAGGCTTTGTGGTGAAGGAATCCAGCTGTGAAAGGTGCTGGGGGATCTCACAGAAGGGGCGGGTAGCAAGATGGTGCCTAAGGCCAACCAAGGCCTGCCTAGAAAGCACAGATCCCAAACAGAACTGCAAGGGGAGATTGTAAAGATCAATCATTCAATCAGAATCGTTTCAGAAGCTCACTTTGCAGCAATAAGGATGGTGGCCTGAGGGGGGTTCCTGGTAGCAGAGAGGCCAGTTAGAAACTATTGAAATAGTCCAGTTAAGAGACAGGAAGTCAAGCGTGGCTGGGTGGCTCAGTCAGTTAAGCATCTGCCTTCAGCTTGGGTCATGATCCCAGGGTCTGAGTCTCACATCAGGCTCCCTGCTCTGTGGGGAGCTTGCTTCTCCCTCTGCCTCGCCTCCCTCTCTCTCTGATGGATGAAGAAAATCTTTAAGAGAGAGAGAGGAAGTCAAACTGGCAAGTCTATTCTTTAGAGGGTCAGGGAGGGGCAGAGGGAGAGGGGAGATAGAGAATCCTAAGCAGGCTCCACACCCAGTGTGGAGTGGGACCCGGGGCTGGATCTCTCGAGTGTGAGATCACGACCTGAGCCGAAATCAAGAGTCACCAGGTGTCCCCAGACTGGCAAGTCTCTAGAAGCAGGCACGATTTCTGGTGTGCCCTTTGCCCTCACGTGGGTGTCTGGGTAGGTTTGACGCCGTGTACACTCTGGGTCATGCAGTGTAGGTGGTCAGCAGGCTGACGCTGGGAACGGTGAGGTACGAGGTAATGGGTGAGGGCCTTCTGAGCTGCTGGTCTGGGGGCCGAGTTATGGGGAGAGGGACATTTAACATATTGAGAACAAAACGGGGCCAGATTGAGAATACTAGTTCTTGGACATGCTCTCATGCCCTAAGCTGCCCCCTGGGCTAGGCTATGGAGGTCTGTACCCTGGGCTTCATTCTTCCTGAGAGAAGCATCTGGAGAATTGCAAAGTAGCCACACCCCTTTGGTACAACTTGCATCTACCATTTCCAGGCTCCTGAATCACTGTGCAGGTGTACCTGAGGACTGACCTGAGGGGTGGACCAACTTCAGACCCTCTCCCTGGATTTTCTTCTCCAGAGTCACAGCCCGCCTGTAATACTCAGAGGCAGTTCCCTACTCTAGGTGAGACAAAAATGATTGGAAGTGGCAGAAGTAAAATGCTGGGCACTCGTGTCAATGAAGTCATACTTCTCCAGGGAGGAGAAAGAGGGCTGGAATGTTGGAATGGAAACAGAGGTGTCTAGAAGGCAGTCCTACAGAATATTAAAAGCAGTTGTGGAGAGTTTTCAGGTGATTTTTAAAAACTATCTTCTTTATACTTTTCTGTATTATTGGGATTTTTGTACAAAATAACTTCATAATAGGAAAAAACAAAGATCCCTCTGTAGGAAAAAGGAAGATAAAAGAAAGAAGGAAAGCTGGAACATGTAATAAGCAAAGAATGGGAGGGGGTAGAAGAAAGGAGCAGCCACTGAGGGGAAAGGAGCGGACACCAAGGCAGTTGGACCAGGGGTCCAGGGTCAAGATATTGCCCCACTCTGAATGGCAGCACCGGTTCCTACAGGCTTTGTCTACCAAAGTTCATACTGAAGTCCTGATGCTCAGCTCTTCAGAATATGACCTTATTTGGAAATAGGGTCACTGCGGATGTAATTAAAGCGAACATGAGGTTATTAGGGCAGAACCTAATCCAATGTAGCTGGTGTCCTTATAAAAGGGGGAATTTGGGGAGAACGCCATGTGTATGTGAAAATGGCTATTTACAAGGCAAGGACAGAAGGAAAAGATCCTTCCCTCCCAGCCCTCAGAAGTAACTAACCCAAAAAACGCCTTGATCTTGGACTTGTAGCCTCTAGAACGGAGACAATAAACTCCGTTAAAGCCCCCAGTTTGCAGTCTTTTGTTACCGCAGCCCTAGCAACTAATACACATCTTAGCAGAAACTGTGGTTCTGAACTTAGACATTAAACCTAGGATAGCCTTAAAAATACAAACATAATATATAGCCTTTTTCTTTAAGGACTGGGCACTGGGGTACTCCTCCAAGGTTTTCTGTAGGGCTGAGCACTTCAACAACGTTCTGCATGTGGGTGTGTCCAGGAAACCCAAGCTAAGACAATGACACAGGTTTATCAAGTGTTGTGCGGGAATCCCTGCTGACCTGCTCTAGCCCTAAAACCTTGGGCAAATTCCTTAAACGATCTGGGTGTTCATTTCTTCAAATGCAAAACAAGGAAATTAGAGGGGAAAAATCTCTAGGACGCTTACAGCTTCTCATGTGTGTATCATACAGCAGTGTCATGAGGCTATGGAGATGTTAGCCCTTGGCTACATGGCTTAAGGCCAGGCTTTATTTCCGATGTCCGCATCCTGTTTAATTTGCTCAACTGCCACCAAATTGCTGTCATTGGAGAGTGCGGTTGCTGCTTGTGAAGGCTTGAATGTAATCCTTTATTACTGGTATTTTTCAACTCAATCCTTTATTACTGACAGAGTGACGTAAGCTCTACTATGTTTTGAAACTGCTTTGTTCCAAGGTGATTGGTTTTATTAGGGACCAATGTTAACATAACATGAACTTCATGGTACTTAGTATTTCTATCTTCTAGAAACACTAGGGAAAGAATGAGACACCCAGTTGAATCAAGCTTAGTATCATACAAAAAGGGACATTACTCAAGTATCTACCAGCCACCTCAGTTCAAGTGTTCGAAGCCACACCCATCCACAACTGGTGTTACAACTCTCCAATTTCAGATAACCCTTCTTCCATCACTTCCAAGTCTGCAACCCTCCCACTTCCACAAACCTTAGGTCTTCAAGTGCTACCGTTTGCTCTACTTGTGTATTTAACTAACATGTAACACTGTGCTGAGGTTTTAATTGGTTACTATCCATACTATAAGGTTGCACTGACAGTGTTGTGTGCTCCGAACCCATTTTCCCCAACAGCCTATGGTGCAATTTCAGAGTGTAACCACGTTTAAGGAAGCAGGTCAAATTATAGCAACACCGACTGTACATAAAAAGGGACAGAGCATCATGCTACTTGGGAATATTTTCCTCCTCAATGTGAACTTCTCACATCCAGCTCCACACTCCAATGCCCTCCCCCCTTCAGTCTAACTCTAAACCCAGCTCTTATCGGGGCAACGTGAAGGTAACATTCACACGTTTTTAAACGATGCTTTTCTTTTGGGAACCAATAAAGTGCTCCTCCCTCTCCCAACAAGTTTTGCATCCTTGCAGAATTAGAAATGGAGAAAATCAAACTTGGGAAATACTCTTGCTTCATTTCTGTTGAGAAGAGTAAGGAACAGTATCTTAAGATTAAGGGTAGGTTTAAGTCATGAAGAATTAATGCTGAAGGATATTCTCAGAGATAAAAGATACTGCCTTAGCTTGGAAATTAGAGTTTCAAAGAGTGAAAAATACACTAGGAATACGGAGTGGAGAAAACCCCCAGAAGCAATTTAAGACACAGAATAGATGGGAGGAAATCAATGAAATCCAGACAAAATTCCTATCCTTCAGTCAAGTGTCCCCTCTTGCATACTGCTGCTAAAAAACGGAGTGGTGGCAAAGCTGTAGGCACAGGCACACACACAGATAGTCTGGCACCATTATTTAGGAAAAGCTTTAATTTACTGGGCCTAAATTTTTTTTTTTTTAAAGATTTTATTTATTTGACAGAGACAGCCAGCGAGAGAGGGAACACAAGCAGGGGGAGTGGGAGAGGAAGAAGCATGCTCATAGCAGAGGAGTCTGATGTGGGGCTCGATCCCAGAACGCCGGGATCACGCCCTGAGCCGAAGGCAGACGCCCAACCGCTGTGCCACCCAGGCGCCCCGTGGGCCTAAATTTAATCTGAGTAATATCCTACTAGTTTACTGCGAGATTTTCTTTTGCACTCTTGCATTACGTGGGGGGCTCGGGGCAATGCGTGATCACTTCATCTGTCAATTGCAGATTCGACTTTTTGTAAATGATCCAGTGACAATCTTCTCAAACTAGGCCATCAACTGCACAGGGTTTAACAGGCATAAGCAATGAACCAGGATTTGAAAGACCATTTAACAATGGAATTACTTTTGAAGCTGAAGTTAGGTCAAGGAATTCAGGAGTTACGGCAATACATAAGTGAGCATGTTAGGTAAATTAAGCCTTCTATTCATTGCCATTTTTAAAAAGTTTGCCCAGTTTGTTTCCAACAGATAAAACCTTCAACTGTGTAACACTGGACAGAGTGCCTGGAGCCACTTTGTGTTCCCCTATCTATACCCCATTCTAGGTGAAGATCTGAACTATGATTAAGATACACGTAGTACCCATAATTTGTAGTAAGCAAAGGAAAAACAAATTTCCCAAAACATTTAAGAGCAGGCACTGCTACTTTTCAGGTTAACTTTATCCCCAAATGGATGATCACACATTACCAGAATTTATTTAAGACTTAAAATGCTTTCCTATTTCTATACTTTCTCCCATCCTGAATTAGCAACAAAGAGGGAAAAAAAAATAATAAAATCCCCACCACCCTCAACTCAAATTTGACTGCAGTCCCAGCGGAATAAAAGGTTCCAGAAATCATAACTTGTTATCAAAATACAGCCACCCCAAAGTTGGTAGATTACTTTAAGTAGGTACAGACTGGCTTCCAGCAGTGCCAGTAAAGACCAGAACCGGTTTTCATTTCTTATTCCTAGGCTAGATTTATTTCCATTATGAAAGCCTGAATCTGCAAATACACCATTCTTTTATTCTGCCTTCAGGATGGACAAGACAGGAATTGAATTATTTGGAGGATTTATCCACAACTTGAATGTGGAAGACTAATAATTCTTTTCTGATCTTATAGTCTGAAACCAATTAAGCAAGTATTCTTACTATACTGTTCGTCAAGTTGCTAGTATCTACAGTGAGAAAATACAAAATCCCCAACAAGGGACACAAAAGATTTAACAGTGGCTTTTTAAACACAATATTTGCATTGAATCTTACAGTGCCCACAATTACTTGGAATACCTACCTTAAACTTAAATCATTTTTATTTAGTCTCAGTTTAAAATTTAAGAGGCTGGGAAATTAAAGGGTCTAGAAAACATGGCCCTGGAAACATCTTAGTGCTCACATGTACTGAACTTTCTCAAAATCTTTCATAGGTAATGCCCAACATCATTTTACCAGATTTGCTACTTTATAATAAAGATTCTGAGAGAATGCTTTTAAAATATATAAAGTTGATATGCAGAATTAACTCTTTCATGATAGAAGCCAAAGTAAAACGTAAGGAGGAAAAAACATTTTATCTTGTGTATTCAGAATCACACACAAATTACCTTTACAGTTCAATTTACTATATAGAAATCATTTGGGTTTTATATTTTCAGTTAAATTCTGAACTGAGATTACAATATTGTAAAAAAAAAAAAAAAAGATTGTTACATTAATTCAGTACTTTTTAGCATACCAAATTGAAATACATAAGTTCAAACTTCAGATTTATGGCGAACAGTCTTCAAATACAATACAGACATTTCTTAAAGTTACCATCTCATTCACATGTGAAATTTGCAACTCTGAGCTGTTATACATAGAAATCTCCTATGAATATGGCAAAGTTGACATGCCATGAAGCTCAAAGCTGTATAGTCAAGCCAAGGACTCAAAGTTGTACCATCTTCTAAAAGATCTGCCATTTCTGGACCACAAAGCACAACACATAAAGAAGGCTGGGAATAATTCCTCCTCTTTATTACGGTTAAAAAAAGTTGCATGTAGCTTGGAACTTTGCATAAAACCCCATGTTATACCTTGGTAAAGTCCAAGGGTAATTATAGATGACAATGGACTGCGGTCTTAAATTTAATTATTAGAACCCATGAAATTCAAATGGGCATCAATCAAATCAAAAAATATTAAGCACCTACTGGTTTAGATTGAAATTTATTAAGAGATTCATGATCAATTTCTTTCCACCTTGAAATCAAGGTGCAAAAACCAGCTATTAAGTGCATTCCAAACTTCTCCTATGTAGCACAGGTAGAATTTTCTGTCCATTGGCACCAAAGTGAAGTCACATTTCCTCTTGGGAGACAGAAATTCCACATCTGAACATAGAGTAAGTTAGGAAAAAATGACCCCTGTTGTTTATTACTATTGTGATTCTGAGATCTAGGATTACTAATATACTAGCAGTGAACAACGCAAACTCCTGGCAACAACTGTCAGGTTAGTAATGCTAACTCCCTTCCCCCAGTCACAAAATTTTAGTATGAAAAGAATTAAAATTACTAAGCTGAACAAATGGGAAATAACAAGAAACTAAGCGTAACTAAAACAAAACAAACTCCCACTAAAGTCTGAAATCATTGCTATTAAGAAATTGAGAACAGGTGTGCTTCACCCCACCCCCTTACAGCTCTGGATTTAAATAAAATTCCGTGCAAAAGAGCATCAGGTTTCTGGATATAGATGTAGCCCTTCTTTAAGTTTTAGTGCGCTGCAGAGTCTTCTGCGATTTTATTTCCCTCCCCCCCAAGTTTATTCAAAGTATTTAATAGAATCTTCCATTTCAGCCAAAAGATTTGTAATTCAAAGATTTACTAAGATATTCTATGCATTCTATCTATACAGAAACACCTATTAATTATTACAATTGGTTTATGCAGAATTAACATTTTTGGTGTTAAAATTGTTAAACATCATGCTTACTGCACATCAACTCTCCATAATGAATGTGAACTTCACAATGATTTACCAAACATTTTACTTAAATTACTATTTAAATAACTGAAAGAAATGTACTACTGAGCCAAACTAAACTTAAATGGGCTATAAAGGAAAAAAACAAAAAAAAAACCCTTCAAAACAGTCCATATACACATCTATTTCAAAACTACCTTTGCTAGCTAGCCCCTTTCCCAAAGTTTTAGCCTGAAAAAACAGTAAAATCTACACAAAATTTTATTGCAATCATACAAGGGTTACATTAGGTCAAATACAACAAATACTATGATGCAATTTTACATTTATTAAACTACAGTTCAAAGCACAAATTTACACATTCTAAATACACTAAACATATCTAATGAAGTCACACTGGTCTTCCACTGACATCTGATATATCTGGGTGAAAGACATTTAACTTTACAAGACTTTTTAACATGAATCCTTAGTATAAAAACTGTGTACTTGTATGTAAACGATTTAATGGGGAACCCAATTAATGGGCTTCCATCTCCACTAAGTCATCCATTTTGTTGCATATTTTATTTTAAACGCTTATGGGGTAGGACAAACTGGTAAGTTTAAATCTGGATACATTATCTAAATCTCCTAATTACCCCCCAATGAATTATAGATGAAAGCTGATTTTGTCTGGTCCCAAATAGCTATTACTAATAGATTTTTTTCCCCGAGAGAATTAACAGAGTAAGATTATTTGAATTTGTTTCACACTGGAATGTAGACCAGACAAGCTTAACCTGCAACTTCAGATCTAAAGAAGCATTAATGCCTGTTTAAGCTTCAGAGGAAAAGCTATCTTCTTGGCTCAGCTGAATGCAAGAAGGCACAAAGAAGACGTTCTTCATCATTGTGTCTGAAGTAATTCCAGCATCTTGCATCTCATACCTTTCAAAAAAACCAAACACAAAACCGTAATTCTAAGTCTAAGCAGAAAGACCACACCAACACATAACAAATGAACAATGAAATAAGATTATAAAATAACAAGTCTTCCAATAGCCCTTAACAGAGGAGAGGAGCATTTTGCTATTACTTGTAAGTTAGGCATTTGTTACAGAATTAAAATTATTAGCTGATATTTAATGTCATCTCAAATATCCAATTAGCTTTAAAATGAAAACAATACCTTACCAATCACTAAATGACATCATGTAGTAAATAGCTGGCCTCTGAAAATCATTAAAAGCAGATGGTTCATGGAGAGAATCTGCTCCCATGTTATCAAAGATAAGCCAATCTCCCACATTCAGCTCAGGAAGAAGACAACTTTCCACAATTTGATCAAGCTCATCACAGGATGGACCCCAAAGGCTGCTTGTAAACAGAGGCTCATCTTCCTTGTATTTCTGTCAGGGGAAAAGAAACTTTTTAAGTTAAGTTTTTACTCATGTTATTGCAGGTATTGAATTTGAGGGTGGATGAGAGCATTTTCACTACATCAGATTCAATATGCCTATGAAAGGCAGGCCTAGAAACAAGGGCAATGGTGCTCCTTCTTAACTCCATCTAAGGCAGGCAAATCCTCAAAAAAGGGCAATATTCCCCATCCTAGAGGATTCTTCCAAAAATTGGGATGCACCTTAAAAAAGGGGGGGGTCAGTTAATAAACTACCAAATAAGCAGTTCTGTTATTTGTAATACAACTTGCCTTGTGAACCTCTGGAATGGTATTTAAGTCCTCAGACAGTTTACTTGCAAAAGAACCATAAACACCATCATTCATATAATACATGAAGGCTGGTTCATCACTTCCGGTTTTTTCTACTGAAATAAAGCAGAAAAAATGAACATGAACTTACACTAAAATGTCTAATATATAGTTAAACTATGCAAGGCATAGCAGATCGAATACTGATAGAACTTTGTTTTCACATTTCCCAAAATATTTAAATTAACTTTAAAAAACCTGATATATACTGACATACCTTAAAACTGTTAGCCTAAAAAACTAAAAACATACCTCACAAAGGAAGGTGACCAATGAACACATGAAAAAAGTGCTCTACAAGAGTCACCAGGTAAATGCAAATTAAAACTACAATAAGCTTCCACCACACCTACTGAATAAAATTAAAAAGTGATAATACAAAAAAAAATCAGTAAAAGTGAGGGAACAATCAGAACTTGAACATACACACCACCAGTGGGAGGATAAAATACCACTTTGAAATCTTTCAAAACATCTACTCTGTGACCCAGCAATTCTATTCTTAGTCATTTCCCCAATGAAATGAAAAACGTCCACAAGACTTACACAACAACGTTAAGTTTTATCTGTAATAGCCCAGAACTGGAAACAACCAAATATTCATCAGCAAAGACAATGGATAAATTGTCTATTCACAGTGGAATATTAGCAATAAACATGAAACAAAGTAGTTCAATCAGACATTATACCAAGCTGTCCTAAAATATATGCTAGAGGATTACATTTATATGAAGTTTGAGGGCAGCCCAAACTACTCAATGGTGCAAAAACCATCACAATAGTGACTGTCTAGCAAAGGAACAAACTTGGTAAGAAAAAATTCTGATATGAAATTTATGTTTTTATAGGGATGTCAGGATATGCTTTCATTAATCCGTCAAATTATACACTTAAATTTTTATACAGGAGTATAATCTTATGTCAAAAATCAATCCTAAACAGATACCGAACCACAGGTTAAGTAGTTTGGTTATTTGCAGTGGTACAAGCTAGCTATCTGGGAAACACCTCCTGTGTATTTCAGATTTAAGCAAATGTGTGTAGGTGTAGGATAATGGGAGCTAGGTTTCTCACTGCTGGGAAAGAGAGTTATAATATGTAAGGAGAAAAACAATGCACCATGTGGTATGGTATACTGCATACACAGCTTTGATGATATATAGTTATGTGTGCAATGTGTATATATGCGCACACACACACGCATTTCCTGGTTCTGCTCAGTGAGAAAGCCTGGATGAAATGATGTGTCAATAGCAGAGAACACCACCATTACTCACGATCCTTTCTTGGTTTTTAAAATACCACTCTCCATTAAAAACTGGAGGCTCGCTCCTTGGAGAAATGGCCAATTCTAGGACTGAGGCAGGTAAAGAACCTGGAACATCCTGATGTACCATGAAGTAAAGAAGTGCTCAGGGAACGATGGGGACATGTCAAAAGGACCCCAATTTTGGAGAGTAAATAAAAATAATCGATTACATAATCTAATGAATAAGTATTTAGGAGTCTAAACTACTACAAATAAATAGAGAAAGCTATTCTTAGACTGAGTAACGGAGTCAGAAATTCACTGATGTTAAAACTAATGGGGTGAAAGTATGAAAAGAAAAAGGTTATCTACAAATTATCTTTCCACTTCCTAATGAAGAAACCCACCTGACACCATCTTCACCAAGCGATCAAAATGGGAAGTTCCTTATTATTTTCCTTGCAGCTCTTCAACTTTGAGATATTTAAAAAACTCAAAAGAAAAAAAAAAACCTCATTCTTCCTGCTAACTTAAGGAAAAAAACAAACTATAGGAACAAGTCTTCTTCTTTTTTTTTTTTTTTTTAAGATTTTATTTTTTTATTTGACAGAGATAGAGACAGCCAGCGAGAGAGGGAACACAAGCAGGGGGAGTGGGAGAGGAAGAAGCAGGCTCATAGCGGAGGAGCCTGACGTGGGGCTCGATCCCGCAACGCCGGGATCACGCCCTGAGCCGAAGGCAGACGCTTAACCGCTGTGCCACCCAGGCGCCCCAGGAACAAGTCTTCTTAATGTAGAGCAGTACTTTTGCCATATTTTAAAGTGGTATTTGCCAGCAAGACAGTCTAGTGCCTTTTTGTTGGTTTGACTAGAGACAGATGAACACTCTGTTGGCCCTTGTTATGTAAAAAAGTAGATCCTTCCTGTGACCCATCTCACTATGAGGGACAGGAGACATTACAATAAAACACTACTTATCAAGATAGGAGAATCAATCACCTGCGGGAAGTTATCTAAAACACAACTAGGGGCACCTGGGTGGCTCAGTTGGTTAAGCAACTGACTTCTGATTTTGGCTCAGGTCATGATCTCAGGGTGATGAGACTGAGCCCTGCCTCAGGCTCTGCACTTGGCACGGAGCCTGCTTAAGACTCTTTCTCCCCCTATGCCCCACCCCCACCCCACATGAACGTGGGGGGGGGGCCTCAAAAAAAAAAATATACATATCTAAACATCAGAAACAAGAGTTAGATTTCAGAGGTCTTATGGAGTGGTAACTTCACTAAGGCATTTTAAAAAGCTCCCTAAACTGCCCACAGCTGGCTGAAGATCACCCACAACCTCATAATCCATAAATGTCTGTCCTACAGTATTTTACACTTGACTAGTATCAGATAATTGCAGTTAGTTTGAAGATGAATTTATCTAACAGAAACAAAATTATAAACTTTGTAACTTACCTCCAGAGGAAAATTTATCATTTTCAACAACTTTCTTCGCAATGATATTAACTGCAAGTGTAAATGCAGAAGACACATAGTAGCTTCCAGGTTCTGAGATTATCTTAACGCCAGATCCTTCAGGAAAGTAGACATCCAACAAAGGGCTGATGACATGATTAACCTGTGAATTTTAAACTCCACATTATGATTTCAATATTGGATTAGATAATTCACATTAAGAGATTGACAGGTTTCCTAGAAAACTTAAAACCAAAGTAGTTCCAATTATAGACCAAAAAGCTTAGCTATTTAGCAGTTATCTTCAAGCAATTAAACAGGCTTTTGAAAGATCAAAGTCTGTATTATCAGAATGGCATTAAAACTTTCATAATTCCAATGGCAAATAGCTACTGGTGACTGTTTTAAGTCATGTTTCTATATTCCTTAACAGTAGCAATGAAGGAGCAAAACATCATATCAGCTTCTAGATATTACAGAATGAGGGATGGAAGGCAGAGCAGGAAGGTGAGTGGTAACATACATCGGATAAAACAGCTTAAACTGTCCAAATTATAAATTCATGTGTACCGTTATCAAGTACTCCATTAGAGCAGAAACACAACTGAATACAAACTTTTTGTAAGTTATGCTAGAGTTCATAGAATTTTATTAAGCTAAAGTTAGCTAGGTCTTCTCATTCATTGCCTCTTCATCTTTTTAGAATCAAATTTTAAACAGATGTTCGTTACAGGGTTCATTTCCTGCCATTGTTAAACCCTTGTCTACATCACCACTTAAGTAGCAAAGAGATTATTCCAGTATATCCATCCACTGAACAAAGTTTACCTCTTCCAACTGAAATTCAGTTCCTGTGAAGCCTCCACCAATATCTAACATGTTCATCGTGAAGCCAAATTCTCCCTAGAGATGGAAAAAAATACTTTAAACGCTTATCCAAATTATTATGGCTACAGGGACATTTCAAAAACCTGTTCCCAAGGAGGTAAATATTATCTGTTCTAATCCTTAGTATGGCAACAGTTTGGTCTCTACCAACAGAAAGAGATTTATTCAGTGTTGTGTATATGCCGTGTTCCTGATGATGTCTGTACTGTCTTGTAGACATATGCAAGTACATTACTACTTCATCCCTTTATCCACTTCAAAAATATGACTGTATGGAACTCTTGGTGCATGGAGTCTGCTTATCCCTCTCCCTCTGCTCTACCCCTGCTCTTGGGCATGCGCACCTGCGCACACACGTTCTCTCTCTCTGAAATAAATGGATAAATAAAATCTTTGAAAAGATGAAGAAAAAAGGAAAAACAAGTAAGATCCTGGCTCAAGATAACAGAATAATTTAAGGAAAAAACTTACAGCCATGTCAAACACACAGCGAGCATCAGACAGAGCATGTACATATACTTGAGATTCTTTGCAAGCACTTGAAACATGAAATCTGGAAGAAAGAGAATAAATTTAAAGCAACAGTAAATTTCAGAGGCCCTTCCTATAATTCTTTTTAGTTCTCATTTACCATATTGACACAGTATTCACAATAACCTTATCAAATATTTAAAGAACTGGAAGCACAAGCCACTAATTATCCAAGTTATAATACCAGCCTTTCAGAAAAGACAACGTTTGAGTAATAGTGTAATTTTATAAAGAATTTTTATATAATGAGTTATCAGACAGGCTTTATAACTATCAGATAAGGACATGCTTTCACGTGTACATAGTAAAGTAACAAGCACCAGCAATAAAATTGGGTCATGAAATCTTTAATTTGAATGTACAGTTTTATCTGACAAAATACAAATGTCTACTGTGAAATACAAACGAACATTAATTCAGCTGAGTATTACTAACACTTGTTAGTATTACTTAAGAGATACTTATCAGAGATTCAGAATACTTAAATTTAATTAAATATGGTTCTGTACCCTGATTGTGGCAGTGGTTACATAAATTTGTTACATTTATATGAAGTATAAACCCAAAGTCATTTTAACTGTATATTAACTTTAAAAATAGAAAAATGAAAACTCTCAAACATATGTCAATATTTGTCATCTGACACAGAATTAAATTTAACAGTGGTGATTCTTTATCCATCTTGATTAATAATTTAAAAAGCAGGATCTTGTAGTAAGATTGGCAATGGACTGGCATCTCAAAAAATTTGGAGCTTTGTGCTCCCAATTTGACTCAGATCATAGTTCTGAGATTATGATCAATCATTAAATCTCTCTGGTTATCTATTTCTGCACACATAAAAATCAAGAAGGTAACACAATGTCTTATTGGCGTGCCCAAGGGATTAAAAAGAGAAGGAAAAAAATTTGAAGATGGGGTGAAAAAAAAAAAAACACAAAATGACAACTCAGATGAATGTCATTTTGGTATTCATTAGAATGCTAGTACATCCTCTCCCTTCAATTTAAAAGGAGGGGTTTTACATTACTAACCTAATGGAAATTTTATTTACTATTTTATCTCTTTATTAGAGAAGGGAGAGGTATATGTATAAAATTATATGAAGAATAAAACATTTGTTTTTCCTATACTAAAAGAATATACATTAAACTGAAAGTTCAATCTAATCAGACTTCATGCAAATGAAGTGCTGAAAGATCTGTCATCAGAAAGACAAAAGATTTATCCCATAAAATGGAAATTTAATAAAACAAAATACTCACTTAACCCCAATAATTTGGACATCAAGTTCCTTAGCACATTCCAAGAGATGCCTACAGTTCTTCAGGGTAGTGCCAAACTTCATGTTACCCTCTTCGCCTCCAATATTATCTTCTGTTGCAATATGTAGTAAGACCCTAAGAGAAGGGGAAGATGATTGGGGCAGAGTTGGTTTACATCATCATCAGCACATGTGAAGCCTGAAGATTGTAGGAAGTATGTTGATTATGTTGCCAGTGCTCCCAAATCCAGCGACGGTTGAATCAAGTGACCCTAATGAAAAACAATCCTGTATAGAGAAAAAACTAGCCATTAGGGCCTAAAGCATGAAGCTTACAAGGATGGGAATTTGGAAAATGCAGGAAGTTAAGACTCTGTTGTAGCAGCAAGAGTCAGTTGGGCTCTGTAATGAAAGACGACATTACTTTCAAATGAAGTCCATCAGTCCATAAAACCACCTAGAAAGACTAAATTGAATAGCAATGCCATCATTGTCTTTCGGTTAAAAACATCAGGGATTTTACATGCTCAAGTTCCCTAAATTGTTCCAGCTGGTTAACTTTCTACCACTTATTCTGAAAATTCCTATTAATCTCAACCATCTTACAAAAAAATTGGCAAGCTTAGAGTTATTTTATGTGTCTAAACAGTAGCCTTTTAGATACTGATTCAAATCTACTTGGTATTTTCTTCCAAATCATGACAACCAAGACAAAATGATTGAGACTGTCTCAAGAGATACTCAAGTAATTACAAACCACTATAACCTGCAAATACGCAAATGCTGTTTGTAAAACTGTTTTCCCAAGGAAGTCCTGATGAATGACCGCTGATCAGAGGGGGTTAAGTCTCATAAAATAAAAGCAAATCATGCTTCCTATGGGTAGAATCAGCTCTATTAAGAATGTACCATCCACTTTACAGTTAATATAGTAACCCCAAATCAGGGCTTATCTTCAGAAGATCAAAGAACAGAAATATTTTTCTAGAGACAAGTGGCTCACTAAAATTTCCCCCAAAAGGCCTTTATCCAAACAATGGTTTTCAGGGTAATCAATCCTGTCGGGACACCTAAGAATACCATCAAAGTCAATAAGAAAATTATAAGGAAAATATATGATAAAAAATTTTTTAGGAACACACGTTAATAACCCATTAAAAGCAAGCAATTTTGTACTAATACAATTTTAGTAGATACTAAAGTCTTCTTGACATACCAGTTCATGACAGCATTCAATTTGCCTTTTTTGCTTTTAAAAAGTAAGGTTTTTAATTAGAAAAATCTTGGGATACATGCAGGTACAAGTAAAAAAATATAAAACTTCCTATTCAAAGAGAAGAGTGGGTCTTAAAAAAAGG
This sequence comes from Ailuropoda melanoleuca, assembly GCF_002007445.2. Classification (NCBI taxonomy): domain Eukaryota; kingdom Metazoa; phylum Chordata; class Mammalia; order Carnivora; family Ursidae; genus Ailuropoda; species Ailuropoda melanoleuca. The sequence continues at coordinate 70,109,517 of NC_048226.1, forward strand.
AACCCCTCGAATCTACAGACTAGGCTCCTGAAACACTGTCACTAAGGACAAATATATAGAAACTACAGCCAATGGCAGATTAAACCCTTAGCCAGCCAGGAAAAAAAGCTGACCAACACACATCCTGTTTCTAACATGACAAATAACTAGTAGGATTGATGTGATTATGAAAATACAGCTGTGGCCCTCATTATTCCAACAACCACATTTTCTTCTTTGAATTCAAGATTATAAATTCATATTCCAAACTGCCCTTATCTCATCCCAACTCTACAAGAAAGATCAGAAGTGGGCAGCCAGTAAAATGCTACTAGCAGTTTCCATATAGGAACTTTTAAGTTAAAAAAATAATTATAATACATAACACTGCTCTACATGAATGTCCTCTTCCCAGGCCAAAGACAAACCCAAACCCTACACCATAAGGTAATATTCCCAGGTAATAGTTTTACACTTACTTAGCATTTGGGTGATTACGTGAGATTTTCTTCAATTCGACTTCATTGTCACATGTCATGATGTTCACTCCAATCTTTGCTGCATACTTTATTTGAGACACTTGCTTGCAAGGACTTATATAAATGATGTTTTCTGGAGATACCCCCAATTCTTGCACTAAAGCCATTTCAGTCTATAAAAACACATTTTAAATAGTGTCATCTAAAAAGCAACATTTCTATTATTTTCCATTTAATTACTACTTTATACTTTATACTACCTGTGTTAAAATCCTTCAAAAAGATATAGCAACCATCAGAGAAATCTCATGGTTTAGAATTATTTTGCTCTCATCAGAAACTAATGGTCTAGCTAGCTCTAGCCTAAGAATGAGGAGCAGATAAAAAGTTCCTGATTAAAGATTAAAAAAAGGCTTTTTTTTTTTTTTAAGATTTTATTTATTTATTTGACAGAGATAGAGACAGCCAGCGAGAGAGGGAACACAAGCAGGGGGAGTGGGAGAGGAGGAGCCTGATGTAGGGCTCGATCCCATAACGCCAGGATCACGCCCTGAGCCGAAGGCAGACGCTCAACCGCTGTGCCACCCAGGCGCCCCTAAAAAAAAGGCTTTTAAAAGTCTCATCTCAATGAAGCTTTCCTTTCATTGGTACACCTGAAAAGTTTGTAAATTTCCATCAGGCTGCGAATTTACACAAGAGTTTAAAAACATCCAAAAGTGAAATTTCCTTGCAATTTTTCTTTTTCTTTTTTTTTTTTTTTTTAAAGATTTTATTGATTTATTTGACAGAGATAGAGACAGTCAGTGAGAGAGGGAACACAAGCAGGGGGAGTGGGAGAGGAAGAAGCAGGCTCTCAGCAGAGGAGCCTGACGTGGGGCTCGATCTCGGAACGCCGGGATCACGCCCTGAGCCGAAGGCAGACGCTTAACCGCTGTGCCACCCAGGCGCCCCGCTTGCAATTTTTCTAACTACTGTAACCAAAAGTTAAAGTGAGATCTGAAATGTTGCAGTTCAAATGACAAAATAATGAAAAATACTTACTTTACTGGAGCAAGCAAATCCAGTTCCAAGAGCTGCCAAAATCTCAAGTACAGCTGGAGTGGAGTTGCACTTTACTGTGTAGAATGGCTTTATCTGAGCCACTATGTTCTGCCACTGACTGTGTTTCTTCACAATCTTTCCAAGATCTCCCACAAAAAATGCATTTTTCCCTGTCTGTTATGATCACGGGGGAAAAAAACAAACAAACAAAGAACTATTGAAAACAGAGTACCATAAGTAGTAAAGAACTCCCTCTTTCCTCCATAAATGAGCCAAAATATACATTTCCACACACTACTACATTTAAGGTTTTAGAGTAATTAAGCTAGATTCGGCAAACACAGGAGAATCCAAACACCTTTTTCTTTTTACTGTGCTAAGCTGGCATATAAAAATATTCTCTATTTTGCTTTTTTTAAAAAATGTTATCAATTATAGGGACTTTCTACTTTATAACTGCCTCCATTTGGGGGAGTAGAGAAGGACATGACCTGTTTCCTTCCATGCTTTCCTATGATGTTTAAAATACATTTACTTCGGTAGATCAGGATCTAATTTCCTATTACAGTGAGTAGAATCAGGAATGTTAAACAAAACAAGCTACATATCTCCATTATAAATTGCACCTAACGACAGGGTGGTAAAACAACAAAGCAACACTAGGAACCAATGTTTAAGGAAACAAGGCTGGTAGAGATGACAAAGAGATGACAAAATTATATTTAAAAAATACAGAAGCACACTAAATGTCAGATAAATCTGAGTAAGGATATTCTTCCCTCAAAAATAAAAAGAGATTTTAATTAGGGATCTGAGGAGATCTATGATGATTTTAACATGGCTAGTCTAGGGGTAAAAGGACTATAACATGTCAGGCAACACATAAGTTACTCAATGTTGGATGGCAGACAATAATCTTACTTAGAATACAGAACATCTAAATATTGTTTAAAAAGCCACGAAGTCAATATTACTGCTTTTGATTCTTTAACACACACTTGAAAATGTACATTATTGGAACATACTGACCAGGAAATAGACATGATTGGAAATTATGGTTTTTGCATGGCAGATATGGGACAGTTATACTCAAGCTACTCCATTCTTTCAAGATATGCCATCCCTAATGTTCTAGACACAGAAAATTTATTTTTACTTTAATTAAAAAAAAAAAAAGGCAATTTATGGCTACCAGCAAGAGAACTGGGATTTAAAAACAAAACAACCCACAAGATGTTCAGTTGTAATCACTCTTGAGCCATCTAATTAGATGACACTGCTCGGACAGAATAGGGTTTCAGACTAACCCTCAATAAATGTTACTGAATATGGGATAATTCAAGGTTGTGGGACAAGAATGATGAAAGGAATATTTCAAAGATCATTACTGACCCACAGAGAATGCTGCAAAAATTAGAGAACAGAAAGGTCAGCATACTTCCTGGAGGTTCCCTAGTGACAGGAGAGAATTAACTATAGAATGGCTTGGTTATACAACAGACTGAACAGTATGACAAGTGTCACTTTTTTCCCCTCCAAATTTTGATGGCAGAAGAAAGAGAAAGGGATTTTGCTGAGGTGTGGGAGATTTGAGCCCATCTGTAAAAGTCAAGAGAAGTTTTTTGATATTCTATTACTAAACACCAGTAACATGAAAATAATTTTTCAACAATTTGAGGAATATGGGAAATTAGCTCCAACAAACAAATTTTATCAGTAAGGCAATAAAGATAATTCAAAAATAATCTTAAGTAGCAGTGAATATTAGTCTGTAGAAGCTGACACTTGGTGCGGTAGAGTAAGCAAGTTCTCAGCCAACATACAACCAAGATTATCTAAAATATAAATTACAATCTACTCAAGTATATAGTTGAGAAAAATAAGTAAGAAGCCATGTAGTGACTAGGAGGACAGCAACATATCAAGAAAATAGAACACACAAGAGCTGGGTGCTAAAAGGCACAGCAGAGAAAAAGCTGTTAGGAAGCAGTTGTTTTAATGTGGGCTAGGATGAAAACCTCATCGCTACTCAAGGGAAGTGGGGCATCAAATTAAGACAACCTGGAAAAGTTAACACCTGAAAAAAGTACTTTTATCAGACTAACATCTTGGAAATAGAGCAATGTTTTAGAATTCAGAAATTTATGAACACTGTATCTGAGAAATGTGATATGGCACACTTACCAGGGTATGTTCATAAACATAGTTATCAATAACATTTCCAAGGTTTGTTCCTTCATCCAACAGGCCAACGGAGTAGTTTGCATCATCAAGAAATCCTTTCATCTCAGCCGTATTCCACAAAGCCGAAAGTCATAAACCAGGAAAAACAAGAGACGGGCCACCAAGCCTTATGTCGGGGTCCTTAGAATATGCAACAAACTGTCAAAATAGAAGTTTTTTCAAAGTCTGTATTATTTTACTAATTAACTTCAGTGTAGGAGTTGTCAATGAAAGTGTGCTAAGTGCCTAATTTAGTGAGGAATCTGTAATCACTTAACACTTGCAGACACAGCGTATCATTCAGTATCTTTTAGTGTCCATTTTAAAGTGAAGGTGTATTTTATACTTTAAAAAACTGAGCTCAATATAACAATTTAAGATAATTTATACATGTGCAGTTTATTACCAGTCAATATGGTCACCTTATTTACACACAGTTGTAGACTCAGTCTGTATTATTCATCTTGCTTTTTTTCATAACACATACAATTTTCAGTAAAAAATCATTCTAAGTAAAGAAAGCCAGTGAAGTATCTATGGGCAGCCAATAAATTAAAATACTGGTCTAAGCTCAATATACTGCCAGCCACATCCCATGGCATACTAGCAGGTAACTACAAATACAGATCTTTTAAATTCTACAGTAGGTGAAAAGTGAAGTAATAGAAATGGGTGGGGGTGGAGAGTGATTTTTGTGGACCATCTGTAGCTCTGACACAGACTGCCTAGGTCTAACCTCAAGCTGAAAATGGTACCGGCTGCATCAGGGTAGCAATGTTAAAGTTTCTTATGAATTAAGCTGAAATCCTTATTGGACTAGAAGTCAGAAAGACTCATGTGGTTGTAGCTCTATCATTTAATACCTATGTGATCCTAGCTCAATTTCTCTAAACTTCAATTATACTACTTCCTCAAAAGGTTGCTGTTAAAAAAAAAAAAAGACAGCACATGAATAAAACATACTTGTTTTAAGTGTTGCTTCAGAATAGAGCTAAAATTAAGTTGCGAACTGCCAGAAACACAAAAATGGCCAGCATAATTTAAAACTAGGTACAAGCTAGGCACCTGGTACGTCCTAAGCCATTTACTAAGAACACTAAAAAAGCAAGCTAAATCCAACCTCTCTCCTATGGAAGAAATCTTTCCCCTCCCCTAGATCACCCATTCTCCTCTGGGTAGCATATACCATTTATCTTCTTTGCTGAATTCACTGGTCCTTAAAGGTTACTTTAGGCAAGGATTTCTTTTAACATAAAAAAAAGTCCATTAGTAAAACCAGTCCTCCAGACATGATAATACTTATTGTCTGGTACTGATTTCTGGTTGCCACATTAATAATGGGCACAGACCAGCTCTTGGCCATCTATTTTAAAACTTGCACAGCCTTTCCTGTGTTCTTGATTCTCCCTCTCCCTCCCTCCAACACTGCTCTATGTGCTAGTGTTCACCTTCAGTGATGGCCCTCATTTTATAAAGGTATGCTCCGTTTCAATGGTTCTAAAAGGATCGGCTTTCTGAATGCACCAAAACTCATCAATAAGCCATAATATTAATTCCACGATAAACAACCAATACTTAGTTTTTCTTAACTTTTAAAACACTAACAACTTCATTTCCAAAAAGTCATCTACATTAGTTCAGCTCATCAAATCTCTTTCAAGCAACAGCAGAAACAGAAAAATTGAGAATATTTTACAAAAGGAGTTAACTTAGATCTAAGTGAGACTTAATACTTCTGCAGTAAAGTAAAATTGTATCCTGGACATTCTCTAAGGGTTGTTATATCAGGATTGATGTAAACCCGTGCCCAGAGAGCAGACATTTTAGGCCTGAGGATACATATTTATTTTAAACAACATTTAACAATTTAGGGGGATATTCAACTATGTACTAAGTGAAAGAGAAAAGACAAAGGTTACTCAAAAAAAAAAAAAAAAAAAAAAAAAAAAAGTCAATTCAAAGGTAGGTGTAAGAAAGAGTACAGTAGAAACTTTAAGTTTAGCATCACAAATCTTTATGGTCAAACCCCTTTCATTTATTCTGTTAATAATGAAAAATGCTTAAGACCTTCAGCCTAATATTTCAGTTCATGAGACTACTAAGTCTCTATGTATTTAACTGGGAACCTTAGGTTATCGATCATGGACCTCCAAGGCAACTGCTGCCAAAAAGTCTAGTTTAAAGTCATAACGATGTATACCTCAATTTCCTATAGTTGCAGTCCTTACAGAAAGGGTAATTTTCCTCTAGCATCAGGAACCTCAGTACTTAAAAACATCAAACCCATTCCATCCAGTCTTACTTACCTGCTGAATGCCTACATTCTTAACAGCAAACATTTTTTAGGGCAACGTGCCAGGCACTCTTGCAAGTACTTTATACATATTAATTCTCTCCGTAATAACAGTATCCCCCCCCATTTTAGAGGTGAAGACACTGAGGCACAGAACAATTAGTTAGCTCTAGAGATGCTGATGATCAAATTATGTTTAAAAGGAAAAAAATCTGTCTCCCGAGCACCCCCACCCTTAGAAAAGAGGATTCCTTTTTTAGAAACCCAACAGTAACTCTCAGTCTGATAGAGCTTTATCGCATTTCCATAATCAAGTAACCATTTCTCAGATAATATAAATTCCCATAGTTCTAATAATACACTAAATTTACATATGGTATGAAAACATCCTATTACACCTATTCATAGCCTTTTAGGCTTTGTAACTATTTTCTAGATTTTAGCTTTGCTGTTCCTTCTGTGTCTTTTGTCTAATTCTTAGGTAAACCCCAAATCTGAAATTATTTTTTCCTGGAATGCCTAGGTGGCTCAGTCAGTTAAGCATCTGCCTTTGGCTCAGGTCATGATCCCAGGGTCCTGGGATGGAGTCCCACATCGGGCTCCTTGTTCAGCAGGGAGCCTGCTTCTCCTGCTTTGTGCTGACAAATAAAATCTCTGAAATTTTTAAAATTTTTTTTTCCTTTTTAAATCCATTTTACCAACAGTTTAACATGAAACAGTGGGCACCCATTTTAACAAACATATACATCTGCATAACCACTTCTATGAGCTTAAGTTCCCTCATGTCCCTTTTGCAGTAAATCCCCAAATCCACTTCAGCTAACCATTGAGCTCTGTCACTATAGATCAGACTTTTGTAGAGGTTAAATAATTTTACAGTATAACCCAGGACCAAACTAAAATAGTTGATAAATAATAACACGAATAAAAATATTGAAGGGGCGCCTGGGTGGCTCAGTCGTTAAGCATCTGCCTTCGGCTTGGGGAGTGATCCTGGGGTCCTGGGATCAAGCCCCGCATTGGACTCCGTGTTCTGCTGGGAGCCTGTTTCTTCCTCTCCCACTTCCCCCTGCTTGTGGTCCCTCTCTCGCTGGCTGTCTCTCTCTCTGTCAAATAAATAATCTAAAAAATATATATATTGGAAAGCATGCCCTGCTTTAGGCACAGAATGCTTGTGAAATGGCTGTTATTACCATCACTGAACTGCAATTCTCACTTCAAAAGTAACCATAGTGTTACCAATCCCTATTTGACTCACAAAAGGACTCTGATGGAAAAATAAAATTCATTTACTATATTGGCAGTACTTAACAAAAAGAATGAGGGACTAACACACCCAAACCACTAAAACAGATGTAGTACATGCAACATTGTTTGATTTCCTTAATTATACTGAGCACTGCAATAAAATTGTTAAACCAACACTAATAAGGCCTATACATAAAAGACAGTGGACATAAGTGAGCTCTATCTCAGTTTATCTTCTTGGATGGTCCCTGAAGGTTTTGATGCTCCCATAATTCCTAGCTCAGAATAGGTGCTAACAGGTGGACAAAGGAATTCACAACTCTTAAGAATGGAAAGTTCTTAAGCTTAGGATTGGCTTGTGACAGCAACAAACTCCTTCAAAGTGTTGAAAAAGATGGTCCATAGTTCAGATGGTCCATAGTTCACATTCCTAAAAGGAGCCCCAAAACAGTATACAAAAGTGACTCACATATGAACGCAAAGCTCAACTGTCAGTTACTGTTAAAAACTAAAAGTTATGCCCAGGAAAAACTAATACCTCTAAAGAATCTGCAAAACATAGACCTTCAGAAGAGAAATTTTCTAACACGTTCTGAGCCAACAAACCCTTTGTTCAAATGAAATGTCACTTGGAAGCCCAAGATTTCCAACAACTGAAAAGGCTGAAGTAGGTGGTTATGGGTAGGCTGATTATTTCTTTCCTACCCCCAACATTGTACCTCAATCTCACTGAAAAGAGTCCTAAAAAGTAGTTCATAATCATACCTCCAAGAGCCTTTGGCTAATTTTCTTAACATGTCAGCAAAAAATATTTTAAAGCTCCACTATCTCAAAAGGGTTTATGTTCTACATTTCTGCCTCAAATCACTGAAGTATTTTGCTAGTTTTCCAAGAAGCATTTAAAGTTACTTGGTGATGTTAAACCAAAAATCTAGGACATATACAGCATGTCCTATGGAACCAGAAAGAAAATCTAAGTGCGTATGTGCTGCGGGTGAGCAGAGTTTTGTATTATATACCAGATCGGCCAAGTTAATCCACCTCAATTTTAAATACCACAGGGAATTTCCAGACACCTCTCCATTAAGAATGCACTCAAACCCAAGTAATGCCAAACTCACCCCGATGCTCCAATCCTGGGTGTTAATTTCCAACAGACACTGCACCATTTTTTATGGCTTATAAATCAGAAATGGGAGTGATTTACTGGCTCCCACACATTATGACCCACTATGTAGTATACTTTGGTGCTGCTGGACACTGAACTGTTTACATTAAACTTCAGAAATATCTACTCTATGTAAATCTTAGATGTCCAAATGGAGCAAATTCATTTTTCATAAAAGCTCTGACATTTACTTTTTATCAACAGACACTAGAAGTATTCTCTACTTATAAGCCTTTAAGCCATGTTCACGACTGAACACCTTACCAATATATGGGGAAAGCAAGCTCAGCTTATCTCACACCAATGAAATTGCTGTAATCACAATACTACTTTGTAAGTAATCTCCTCTTAGATATTGCAGCTGGGAAGAAAAAAGTGTTTAACATTCCTTATTTACACTTCCATATTGGTGTTTTCTGATAACATTTTTTTTTTTTTTTTAAATGAAGAGCTGCCAAAGAAACAAATGGCTCCAAAGAACTGCACACTGCTCCCTGGAGCCTTCCATGAGGCCGCTGAGTCCTCATGTTCACTGAGAGGGTAGCTCCAAGAGTAGTGGCTGCAGCAGCTGGGCACTTGCCTTGTTACACACCTGCTACAAAGGCTTCTATAGTTGATTGTACTTCAGAAGAAACTGATACATCTCTCAAATAATCACAAGATAATTCTGGCAGCAACAGCCCACTTGACACCAAGCTGGATGAATATGAGTCTTGGATTTCTGAAGTGAAGACCTCCCTGGAAGTAGAACAGGGAGAGCTGAAAGGTTGAGAGTACTGTTTCAGATACATGTAAGCAGGAAACCCAACCTTAATATATCAAACACTTTTCCAAAAGGACGTTTACCATTAAAGAATGAGAACTTGAAATATTTTGAAATTACAACCACTACTGTAAAGAAGCCTAAGAGCACTTTTTTTGTTTTTTAACATATGACTTGATGACTTAAAACTCGGCTCACAGCTTTAACAATAGACACGATGCTGTCGAAGTCACCTCTGCATTCTACCTCTGACAGAAATGTTACTTACCACATAGAATACCTTTAGGAATAACTGGGCAAAAGAAATATTAGAAGAGGAGTCTCAAAGATGACTTTGGCATTATAGATGTGAGGCCTGGAGAAAGTTCAAACCACCAGAAACAGTGACAGGAAGCTACATACTGGAAATGGTAGGAAGTTCCAATAAATTGTGCGATGATTATGAGACCATATGGATTTTTGCCATACTGGAAGAATTATTTTAAGAGCAAGAATAGGAGATACATAAGGGTCGGAAAAAACCCTATAGGAAATGAGCCCAACAGGCTGTTTCAAGGGCCTAGGTAAAGGCTGCCCCGTGAAGTGTCTCAAGATTCCGAAAATACATCTTAATGAGAAAACAAAACACAGGATTTTAATACCAATATACTTTTACATGTGGAACTGACAAGATTAGGCTCCCTTCAAAAAATCTGTGTTGACTATTTGATGTGAAGGCTAATTTTTTCTGGAAGAAGTATATGCACCTCACACAAGTAAAAACACTTAAATCCCCTTTGGTAATTAAGATGCAGTAACATTAAAGATAACTACTATAATATGACGTGAACAAGAAATATATAGCTGTATTAATCCTAAGCTTTCTGAGATTTCCTGGTATAGTATAGGGAATAACTCTTTAAACAAATGCACTTTATTACTATTTTGATTACCTTATAGGGCACATCTCATTGTCACCTCTCCAAGAAGAAAGATTATAAAAAACACACGTGCAATACAATGATTGCAGCAAATACTAGGTGAAGAAACAGAATACCTTAGAAGCCCTATACTATACACCTTTCCCAGGTGGTAGTGGTTGCATGTCCCCTAGAATAAGCATGTTCATGCTTTTCTAACCACTTTTCCTTGTTATTTAATAGTTTTATTGTTCTATATGCCCCTAAAACCTCAGCTTTACTGGTTTTGAACTATAACTAGCTTCCCTGTTATTCATCTACCATGGCTGACTTCTTCTGTTCAACTTTATAGTCTCCATTCAGCCATGCAGATATGACAGGAGTCCATTACTCTTCAATGCTGTGTAGTATTTTGTGTAGATATACATTTATATATCTGAACTGGATCCCTGGGTTACCTCCCACATTACTTATCATATTAATTATGACAGAACTTCTGTTATTTATATACCTAATAGGCAGTGCTATTCAAACTATGGCCTGCAAACTAGCTGATTTAGAAATTAAGAACCAAGTAGTACACTACTTTACACTGTGGTACAAGAGCCCAGCTTGCTGACTGGCAGTTCAGGTAGCACTGGTTTAGGGCTACATAGAACTGCTAGGTTTTTAGTGAAGAATGGTCTTCAACTCTTGCTCATTTTTCCTGGGTTTTTTTTTTTTTTACTTGCGGGAGCTCTTCATGAATTTAGGATAGCAAATACCTCATTTTGAGGATGGTTTGGGGATCATTTTTGTTACAGTGTCCATGTTGAACATACTAAGACCCCTTCCTACTTCTGGTCATGCCAAAGAGAACACGTTGACCATGTTGAATCTAGATAAGAAGGTATAATATTTAGGAGCTCTTTATAAATTGGGCATCAGAGGATCCTCGCAGCAAAAAGAACTAGATGAAAAGTCATATATTCAACATAAACCTAACTGTCTGCATAAGCACACAAACCATACTAGGGAGTTCCATCCTAGGAGCATGGTAAAGAATTCAGCAAAAACAACAAAAAAGGATTCAGCTAAAATATAAAACTGAAAAGCCCCTATAAGTTAAAGAAGTTTTATTGAATATAAGGAGAAAGAAGAGAATGTGCAATTTCTTACGATTCTTAATCGACGTTTTAAGATTATTACGGCTACTTATGTTCACAGTAAGAATACCTGAGAGCAATGCTGTCCAAGAATTCTCTGTGATAACTGAAATTTTATCACTGCCCAAAAATAGCCAATAGCCACATATAGCTCCCCAGCACTCACAATGTGGCTTATGCAACTGAGAACTGAATTTTAAATTTTACTTAGTTTTAACTTTTAAAATTCAAATAGCCACCTGGCTAGTGGCTACTGTACTGAACAAAGCAGTGCTGGAGGATGCTATTTTCATAAGCAATTTTAAGCTTCTAAGGATCACGTCCACACACATTACAGATTAAAAATGTCCCCACCTCCAAATAACTTTGTTCAACGTAACAAAGATCAATTCACAAGTTTGCAAAGTTAAGACTGTAGGGGCACAAAAAGTAACAAACTCCATAGCAAGTTCAGAAGAGAGATTTAAAATGTGTTTACATAAGATAATGAAGAAAAGGCAAAAAGTTCAGAGAGAAGCATTTGAAAATAATTTATTATCTTGGGTCCTTCTCCAAGTCAATTAGTTATAAGCATTTAAGACCTCATGGTGGCTGAGTATGGCCCAGGCAGGCTGAACAGTCTAATCCTTGTAACTCAGTATGCTACGCAAATATTTTCTATTCATGCCATAACATTCTTCACATTATTCATCGGAATAGAGAAAAGGATGGCTAACTCTCTGCTTCAGTTAGCTTGTGACAAATTGCTTAAGTGTACAAGGATGACCCTGGAATGGAGGTGAAGGACAAAAAAAATATCAGTTTCCTAAGCCTTACCAATGTGAGAGCACTTCACTTCCAACAGCTTCCTTAGGCTTCTCTGAACAATGGCCAGCGTAGAACAGCCTTCTATTTACCTAGATTTTATATAGTTTACAAGGTACAAATGCCCCATTTACTCCTAATTGGAATTAAGTGTCTCAAAATTTCGGGAAGAGAGGGGAAGTCTCAAAAACACTGAAATAAGACCACGCAAAGGGAATGTAATGGAACACAAAAATTGGTAGCCATTATTAATCCTCCTGGCTCAACTGTCTTTTGTAATAAATGCAAGAACCATTTTATCCCCTTTAAAAACTGGTCTACACTGCTTTCCAATTTTTTTGGCCTTCCCAGAAAAGATTCCAAATTTGCCCAAAGAAAAAAAGCTATGTTCCCCAAACACTGTTTTATTCATTAACGTATCTTCACATTGAGCTTGTAGGGAATACTTCCTGCTAATTTACACCAGCAGTGAGGAACCATCAAATACTACTTTATGTATGCCAAGGGATACACCTACTTTTAAAAACTGTGTATTTCAAGGATAGCAGTTTTATTCACGTTTTTTTGTTTTTTGGTTTTTTTTGGGGGGGTCAGAGAGCACCAACAACCATTAATGAATGTTCTGTTGAATTTGTCTGCATCACAGAATCTGTAAATTATCCAAACTAAATTTTCTCCATAGTAAATCAAAAACCTGACTTTACTACTGACAACAGCAAAACATGAGAAAATACTAGTAAATTCATACAGAACATTTTTTCCTAGTTAAAATAATTCCAATTTAGTTAGGGCATATGTAAATATCACCAATTAGGAAACAAAACAGGAATATTTAAAATGCTGATGATTCTTATGAAGTTCCTACATGAACACGATCAACTAATGACAACCACATAAAATATTTTAGACAAATTTTAAAAGCCCATTTAAACCACACAATTACTTGAAACCTATTTCTAGATTTAGATACAACTTATTAAAAAGTATATGGTAATGATTAATTCAATCTGACTTCATCACCAGATCTGCTAATAAAAAATAGTTGGTTAGAACAGATTTGTTTTCTGGAAAGGACTATTTAAAATTTTTCCATTAGGCTAATTTATTAATTCTAAAACAGCAACAGCTAAAATAACTTGAGAATCTAGCCCACTGGGCGGGGGGGGGAACCATACCATCATAAAGCCCTAAGGAACTTTTTTAAAGGCATTCAAAAGCTTTCCCACAATTACAGGACCTTCATTAATCTTCGATAATACTAGTGTTACAAGTGTTAAATATCTTTATAGTGCTCATATATTACATCATATACATACTCCAAAGAGAAGTTTTCAAAGAAAAACTCTCATTATGTAAGCAACTACTCAAGTTTCCAAATACTTAATAAACTATCTCAAAATTCAGATGGTTACCTGATTTAAAAACCTAACTTTGAAGAGAAATCCTAGAGCTTAGACCACTTGTACAGAACTAGTGGAGTATTACACTATTCAAATAGAGTTCACAGGGCTATGTGCTTTGTATTGCCAAGTGTTTTCCACAAAGGCCAGTGTGTTAAGCCCTTTTAATGACTCTCGTTTTCCAAACAGTATTGTTGCTCCACAGGATTTTAATGTCCAGTATAACAAACTCCTACTGATATCTAAGGACATTTCTGGAATGTAGAACTTTCCATTGCCATTTCTACTAATTCTAGTCAAGAACCTTTGGAGTCAATCTTTTCTGAATTTAAAATTTCTCAGATTTCAGAATGGTACTATAGTATACATACTTTGTATATATATAACATTCTCCAAGAGGCCAAGCTAACACCCTGTAATCATAATATGAGGGGGAAGTATCAGATATATTGGAAACAGAACAGATGACTATCAAAAATCAAGAGATAACTGACTTGGTACTGAGATGGCAGCAACAATGCTTCTCTTTACTATTCATACAAGCCACTTGGTTAAAATGCAGCTTGAGTCAGGTTTGGGTGGGGCTGAGATTCTGCATTTCTGTTACAGATGACGCTAAAATCCCAAAACCCACACTACATTAACAAGGGGTGCATAATACACTCAAAAATGAAAAATCACTGTTATCAGTTTAGGGCTGAAGGAACTGTTATAGTTATGACTTAAAAAATAAGAAGTTTGCTCAAACTCACATAGCTAGGAGAAAGCCAGTATGAGAAATCTTCCAGTTGGGTTTCTGCCAGTAGAACTTTCAGGAAATCCTATTATTTAAACTGTTTATTTTCTCCTCTCTTTAGCCTTGCAAATGTGTTGAAAAGGTCTGCTTTAACTTACTTTAATTAGATAGAAAAACATTTTTATTTGATAGAATCTATTTAACATCAGACTATAGAAACACTAAATTGATACCATAAACTTTCCTGAAAATTTCAATTATTTCCTCCAAGTCTCTGGACAACTTAGAAACATCCAAACCTCAAAACCTAAATTTCAATAGCAAGAAACCTATAATAAGTTTTTAAAAAATTATACAAATCTAGCAGCACAAATTCAAAGAACAGTTTACTATAGAATTATATTTTGCACAGAGTTTTACATACAGTCAAAATTTATCCAAGAAAATCTGTTCAGAAAGTGACATGGTGGGAGACATACCTACATCTCTCAGTAAGTCCTCTTAAAAACAACCAATTTTTCCCCACCAGCTGAGTATCCTATCAAGTCATTTTATGAAACAATTTTAAACTCTAGTGATCACATTATACCTGGCAAGAAGCTCAAACCTAGAAAGCAGGAAGATTCACCTCTTACATCCCATATTATGGGGTACATGGCTTCAGTGAGTCGGTGAGTGGAATGAAGAACAGAATCTTTTGCTCTATTTAAATATGTCTCTTTTTTCTGATTAAGCCCAAATATTTAAAAATTCACCAAGTTAAACAGTTGAATGATGGAATAAACCACTGCCTACACCTTGAATTAAAAACAAACGAAAATACAAAATCTTTCCAACTTTCATTAAAACCTGGACTAGTAGGATTTCCTAAAACTTGGGCTTGTGGTATGTACTTTAGTAACACTTGTTATGTACTCAAAATAAATGAAGTGATCCAATCATTGGTAAACAATGCATACAAAACTGAATCAGTATACCCATAACTGTCAAGCCTTTATTTTAGAACTCTTAAAAAGAGCTCTAAGAGTCACTTCACTTTAAGAGATAAGTATACTTTCAAGTTTTGAAAAACACTGGGCAACAAAAACTCTCCTTTACTTCAATCTTACAAGACCCCCAGCTTAGATGTGAAAATACTTACATGGACAAGTTAGGAGATGGAACCCCCCTATCATCAGCTAGGTTCCCAAGGTGGCTCAGCGTTGAAGTCGAACTGCTCTCTATACAGCACTTCTCCTAGGCCCTCTGGGTAGTTGTATACTTGGTCAGAAAGTTCGCCCTAAAGAATGAAATAGAAGTAGTAGTAAATAGTCATAAGTTAAAAAAAAAAAAAAAGTTGAAGCAGATTAAACTGATTTAAATATTAACTGTAGGAATAAATTTCAGTTTTAAAGAGTGTTTCATTAGTCACATTACACAAATGTTTTCAAAGGGTTCACCAAAGCACTTTTTTCTGTAGTAAAAACTTCCAAGCTATAGTACAATATTCACAGAGCCTGGTCCCTTACCAATTTGCTTTATCTACCCACTCAGTTTCCAGCCTTCATTTAATTTCATTTTCACTTTTATTTATCTTCCAAAAACCCACATTTCTAAGTGGCCTAAAATTGAAAATTTCCAAGTACCCTTTATCAACCTGATGTATAATGTTCTGGCATGATCTATAATCTGGAACTACCCAGAACATTTCTTTTACTCTCCAAATTCAAAGTTCTTTACTTAAAGTGTAAAACCTTACCACATACCAAAAAGAAGATCTATGACTTAGCTGATACATCATGTATGTTAAATAACACTCGAGAGCTGCTTTGTACATTAGGCAAGGAACTTAAGGTTTACGCCTCTCTTCCTTACACCTTAACCTACCTAGACTTAAGTCTATAATCACTAGAACAACATACAAATGTGAAAAGTGCTTAACATATTACAAAATACTATGCTTTAGCAATGGTTATTACCTATTATGGTTTGCTTGGATCGACTTCTCACCTCTAACTGCTGTATCTATACTTCTAATCATAATTAGGTGGTTGCTACTTTAAAGCAATATAACCTGACAGCATTTGCTAAAAAGGGTGATAAGGAGGAAACCAGAAAAATGATGAAACTAGAAATTAGAATGTTAAGAATCAGAGAAATTTCAGAAGTATTCTAGGCATCTCTAAAGCATTTCAAAAAAAATAAAAATAAAAATAAAGCATCTCTCATCTCCACCAGGATAGAAGGAAGCATCCTTGTGGTTCTTTCAACCTACTAGGAGAATCTGCTCACACTCTTAAAATGAGTCAAGAACCCATACCAACATGTAACGGTGATTATAACCTTACATAGATTCCAAATGATACACTCCAACAAAACAAAGATTTTGATTCTTCCCACACCAAGATAACTTTAAAAATAAATTAAAAGCTGACTCATGCTGGAGACAGAGTTTATTTTCAATTATCCTAAGGAATAGGATAATTATCCTGGGTGAGACACTCTCATCTCCTCCCCTCCCCCATCTATCCACACAGCTATTTCGCTTAATGCAACCCAAGTGCAGAGATGTAAAAGGTTAAGAATAAACTTCAGACATTCAAAAATGTTCTTCAGCATGATCTCTAAAACATTTCCACCTAACAAAAAGATACTAGTAGGAAATGAAAGCCCTAAAATATGAAGGGCACGTTTTAGTAAAAGAAAAGGGGTACACAGGGTTGAGGGCCATTTACATACAGGATAAACAGAATTATTTGTATAGTTAAAATAAACCATAAGGAAATTAAATGAAAATGTGGAGAAAAGGAGGTATAGGAAAAGGTAATTATTCTCATTTAGAATGGAACGTGTAAATCCGTTGGATTAAGCACAACATTGTGATCTAGTTCTTTAACTGAAGAGAATGTCTCTTGCTACATCTAGGTGAACGAGCATAGGTAGAACTAGTCCTGACTGGTCAGCTACAGGTCACTACCCTCCCCCAACACACAAACCCAAAACCCTCCCATCACTTTTATAGTTACTACCCCAAAGCCTAGTAGCCCCAAATTATCAGTATTTCTCTGAATGATACATATCAAATGCCTTTACCAATGACTTTCAAAGTTGCCATGTGGTATTCTTTCTAAAACCCCCAAACTTCAGTCTAATTATGAGAAAAAATATCAGATAAGCCAAACTGGGGGACATTCTACTGAATATCTGGCCAATACTTCTCCAGGCTGTCAAGGACATGACAAACTAGGTTAAGAAACTATCATAGATCTGAGACAACTGGGGAAGGCACGGCAACTGAACGTAATGTGGTACCCTGGATTATCCTGGAACAAAAAAAGGACATTAAAAACTGATGAAATTCAAATTAAGTCTGCAGTTTAGTTAATAGTAATGCATCAAAGTCACTTTCAGTTTTGACAAATGTACCACAGTAAGATGCTAAAAATAATGTGAACTGGGTGAGAAGTACGCAGCTCTGTACTACCTTTGCAACTTTTCTATAAGTCTAAAATTATTCCAAAATAGTTTATTTTATAAACTCAGGCAAAGTATTCACATAACGGACTACCACTAAGGAATAAAAGTAACAACCTACTGACATATGTACCACAGATGAATATCAAAAACCTGCTGAGTTATATAGCCTTTTACACAAAATAATGCTGAACAGTATAATTCCATTTACATGGAAGTTCTGGGATAGACAGAACTAATCTATGGTCTTAAAAAAAATCAGAATCCTGGTTGCCTCTGGAAGGGGGGAGGGGGAGATGGCATTTGAAGGTGCACAAGGGAGTTTCTGGGGTGAGGGCAATGCTCCGTATCTTGCTTGGTTTGCATTACACAACTCTATTTTTTTGTCAAAACTCATAAAATGATACACTTAAATCTGTGCATTTTACATGAATATTATCCAAAGGTTTTTGTTTTTTTTTTTTTTTAAAGGAATACACAGTATTAAACTGTGATACGGGCTTATGAACTGAAGTCAGAAGGGTAAAGTGTTCTGGCGTTTCCAATTTTGAAATACACGGAAAAATGAGATGAATTGATGAAAGGATAGCAGGATGTCAAAGCAAAATGCTGTTAAATGCATCCAGGAGAGGGTACAATTCTTTCGCCTTCTCTATATGGTTGGAAATGAATAAATTAAACCTGAATGGCAAAAGAGAAGTCACTGATTATCACTGCACCGACTGTATCAAATTTAATCACTAGGAGCCTATCTTTCCTACTAAATGTAAACTCCTCAGGGCTTCTGTTGTCTTCATGACAAGCATCTGCACTCTCACATTTGTAAAAAATTAAAAGATTAGGGCCTTGCCCGACAATCATTAGCGACAATAATTAGCCGTATCTCTGCCAGGTTCGTCCCATCAACTCTTTCCCATCACAGAGCACTTCTCTCTCCCTCAAGACTCCTTAGGTTCCCACCCAAGCTGTGGGCTGAAAGGTGGAAACACCACGGAACAGAAAACATCTTAACAGATCCAAGATGCCACCACAAAACCCAGTTAAATCTGAACATCATGGGGCTGTAAACTGTGTACCCGCCTTCAGGTTTCCGAGCCAGCAGTGAAGCCCAAAAAACATACACCCTCAAGAAATATTTTGGGCTAGAGTTAAAACACGTCACCATCATTCCTGCTGGCAGTCAAAATAGCACTTGATAAGCCACCTAAGCCTACCGTTCTCCCTCTCACTGCCCAGGAATCGTGGCGCGGACGGGGAAACGAAGCCATGGTGACTAATCCTCAGGCTCCAGGAGGCGACTGGGGTGAGTGAAGGCGACTTGGCCCAATCAGGAGCGCCGCAGGAGGCGGAGCAGCAGCCCCGAGGCTTCCAGAAGGGGCCAAAGGCCTCTCCCTCGCTACCTGACACCGGGGCTTCCCTGCCTCCCGGCCCCGAGTGGCGTCAACTTTTCTCCACCAGAGGGGGACCGCACTCCCCGCACCCCCAAGAACCCGTCCTCCTCCGGCAGCTGTCAGAGGAGGCCGCCGCCAGACCCGCCCCGCTCCATTCATAAGGCCCCAGCCGTTGCAGCCCTTCGCGCCGCCTGCGGGGATACCGGTGGCGACGGCGCGACCGGGCTCGGGGCCGGGGCTGCGGGACCAAAGCCCCTCAGGGCTGCGGCCCGGCCCCCTCCCCGGAAACAGCAATGCACCACGGGAGAGGGGTGGGGGCCGCACGCCGCCAGGAGACGACGCCGACCCCCAGCGGAGACCCCAGCGAGCGCCCCCACATGCACACGCCCCCTCGCTTTAACCGTGGCGGCTCCTGCTCCGTCGAGCGGCAGGCGGCCGCCTGAGGGCCGAAGCGCGCCCGCCCACACCAGCCCGCCGCCGCGGAGGGACCGACCGCCACCACACACACCGTCGTCCGCCATGTTCGAGGCAGCCGACCGCGGGGCGCTGTGGGGCCGCCGGCCGGGCGGCGGGGCCCAGCCGGCAGACACCCGGCAGCTCCCCGAGGCCGACCCCGCGCCCCCGCGCCCCTTGGGTCGGTACTCACGTGAGATAACGGCCCAAAGAGTCGGGTAAAGCGTCTTCTCTTTTTCGGCGGAATTTTTAAAGAGGGATGTGGTTACCTTGAGCAGAAATACCCAAGGCGGCCTGGGCCATAGGCTGCGGGGACGACGTGGGGGAAAAAGCGCGGCACCGACACCAGCTGTGGAGCAGTGGCGGCGGCGGCCGAAAGGAGAAATAGAACAACAGCGCGAGTAAAAGAAGAATGGAGAGGACTGGGTGGGGAGAGGATTCGGCCTCGTCACACTGCAGAGCCGAAGAACGAGAAAGGATGAGAAGAGGCAGAGAAGGTGGGAAAAAAAGGAAACACTGCAGCCGAGCGAAAAGCCAGAGAGTGTGGGAAGGCGGCGCCGGCGACGCCAGTATTTATGGTAAGGGGGCGGGGGTCTGATGACGTCACAGCCGGCCCGGCCGCCGCGCGAGCGGGGCGGAGCTGGGCTGCGGCCTGGGGCGAAGGGAGGGAGCGGAAGAGAAAGGCGTGAGACAGGGATGAGGGATGAGGGACGAGAGACGAGGGACGAGGGACGGGGCGTGGTGGGGCGAAAGGGGGCGGGGCAGGACGGGCGACCCCGGTTGCAGGTGCCGACCGCCTGGTGGCTTCCCGCCCTCCCGCGGGCCGCAGCTCCTCCGCCCGCGGAGCTATTGGCGCGCGGACGGGGGCGGTCGAGGGAAAAGGGACGCGACTGGGCCGGAGCGCAGCGTCGTCCCGCGCCTCTACCCCTCAGGCGCCTACGCTCACGGTTGTCGTTGGCCCCGGCGCAGGGAGAGTTGGGCCCGGCTCTCTGCCGGCCACGACGCCGAGAGTTGTGCTGGGCCGGGGGCTGCGGCACGCGTGCACTGCCTGGAGAGGCTGTAAGGGAGGCCTGTGAAGGTCTTCGCCGGAACAACCCCCTCCAGAGCACTACGCTTTTTGAGGGTTCCACAGGCTATGCCAGGGGACTGCCCGCCCAGGCTGAGGTTTTAGCGCTCGCGGGATACCGCGCTCCTTTATGGAAACGAGTTCCTAATGGCCGTGATGGGTGGGCCCAGTGCCGGTGAGGTTACAGAGCCTCGTGACCGCGTGAAAATATCCCCAGTGCTCGTATGTTACAATATGATGCACTAGGAATTTTTTTTAAGGAATGTGGCCTCTGTGTCCTCATTTAAAGGGTTGGTGCAGTCACACCGAGTCCTTATTAATGAAGGACCAGTGTTGGAGAGGGGATTATTGATGTTGCAAACGCGCATTACCCTAATCCTCCACCTCGTTTTCGCATTTTAATTTTACTACTTAATAACAAAAATTTTTTAAAGATTTTATTTATTTATTAGAGAGACAGCGAGAGGGAACACAAACGGGGAGTGGGAGGGAGAAGCAGGCTTCCCCCTGAGCAGGGAGCCCAATGGGGGGCCCCATCCCAGGACCATGGGATCATGATCTGAACCAAAAGCAGACACTTAATGACTGAGCCACACAGGCGCCCCACAAACTTTTTTTTTTTTTAACTGGGGAACCTAGTACGACCTACATAACTTTTATTTTTTTAAGAATGCCTTCGTACCAGTGATCAGAAACTGAGTCCTCTCATGCTAACTCTGCGACTCAGAGTCAATGACACAAATGAAATACATACTTACACATCCCTCCCAAGTTAAGATCTATGAGATTAAGACCCTGACTTTTTTTTTTCTTTTGTTCTTCTCCACCTTCAGTTTACTTTGTGAGCAGCACTGTGGTTGATTAATAAATTATAAATTAGGAAGGAAGAGAATGAGCCTTCCTGGGTGGAAAGGTAGCAACGCTGAAATGTGGGCTTTTGGAGGAAAGTATTAGGTAAAAATCGGGAGCTGTGGACTCTTCCTAATTTCGTTTTTGCATATTTCATTTTGCTATATCTTGACTTTCCCTTTCATTCTTTAAAAATTATTTGATTCAGAACATTTATAAACACAGCACTTTACTAGACCCCCTGGTGAAAGGAGGAGGCTAGAGATGAATACACTACTTGAAATCTTGCTTACAATCCAGCAGGAGAAATAAAACAACTACACAAAATAACTAGATTGTTTACAGATAAATAAGTAATATGCTGCATGGAACCTAGGGGAGGGAGGAAATGATTGCGGGTAAGTGAGAGAAGGGCTGCTGGAGAAAGGCAGTGTTAATTTTGAGAGCAGATGTTCTAGATATTGGGAAAAAGTGATTTTGAGAGCAGATATTATAGGGAAGGGAAACAAGTGAGAGCAGGCACAGAAATGGGCCAGTTTAGAGAACTCTGGGCTTTCTGGCTGCAACATAGGGGCCTGGTTGCTAGTGAGATTGAAAAGGTAGGTTAGGGTGAGATCAAAAAGTGATCAGAGCTTGGACTTTATTCTGGAACCATTTAAGTAGGGACACAATATACTCAAAGTTTTTTTAAAACATTATTCTGGCATCAGTTGGCTTGAAAATAGGTATAAAGTTTGGAAGACACAGTAAAGGAGACTCTTAAAAAAGTTAAGAATAGTAAGGGGTTCAGAATGGGTGGGAGGGAAAAGGCATAGAAAGAGTAGAAGGTAATCTTGAATGTCAAGAGGGATAAGAAGGTGTCAAATAATTTGGGTATATTAAGCTAATCAATGAGGAGAATTCTGGAATCATGAACACAGGTAGAAATAGAAGGACCCAGTTTGGAGGGTAGTATATGAGCCTGCTTTGAGCATAGTTGAATCTGTTGCTATAATATCCATGTAAAGAATGTCCAAAGGCCCCTGGAAATAGGGAGATCTGGAGCCCTTTTGGCTATGAATTTGGGAGCCTCTCCTATAGACATGATGATTAAGGAAATGTTGAAGTCTACAGGAAAAGGGATATAAGCAAAGGAACCTGAGAAATGCCAGAGAGAAGAGAAGCTGGCAGAGAAAACCAAGAGGACCAGCCAGAGAAGGAGACTTGCCATACCAATGTCAAGCCACTGCAAGGAGAGTGTTCCAAGAGGGAACAAGTGATGGAGATGTCCCATCACTCACAGGATGGGAAGGAGATTCTGGAAATAGCAAATTATTGGTAAATTCTGATCTCATGTTAAGTTTGGATTTTTGTCCCAAAAAAGTTTCGATCATGGGAGTGTTCTGAATTTTAGAAAAAGAAGAATGTGAGGATGGGAAGAAAAAGGGCTCTGAGTGTACAGCAGAGAGAACACTTGGAAAGCTACTGTAGTGATCCATTGAGAATGATAAGGGCCTGAAAAGAAGTTATCTGTGACTTTTAACTGAGTAATTTCAGTGGAGTGGGAGGCACAGAAGCGAAATCTGAATGAGGAGTAGTTGAAGTGAAGTCATTGGATGTTGACCACTCTTTCAAGTGAAAGGTACTGGACCTCAGCCTAATTCAACATCATTTATACCGTGAAATTATTCCACAACCTATTATTCAAACTGTATGCCCTCATGATTTGTGTTTGTATTCAAAATTAAAGAATAATGCAGCTAGCACTATTGTATTGTATTTGATGAATACAATGTGTTGTATTTGATGAACCTTAAAAACTGTACTTCAGTGGACTAGCCAACATAGCATGTAACTTTAATAGAACGATAGCTTCCTAATGAGAACAGCATATTTAATTGTGTTTGGGGTTTGAGGTTTTGTTTTTTTTGCCAAGTCAGGTTACTCATATATAAAAACACAGGTACTGCCAGGGAAAGTATTATTATTATTAAACAGAGAGCCCTAAGATAAAGTGATACACTACCATTCACACTTAGATCATCCTGGTGTATTGATTCAAACTCATTTGCTTTTATGCCAATAGATATAAAATTTGGAATGAATTAGATTGCTGATAAAGACAAGTCACTCAAAAACAATAGGTACACCTAAAAACACCAGCCTAAAATAGAAATATCTTGTTATCACATGTATAAATGTGGCAAATGTAAGGAGTCCAATTGTAATCAAGAGTAAAAATGCCAGTTTAATCGGAGTGTTTAAAGACAGCGTAACAAGCAGTTTTATTGCTAAAGTACATTCTTAGAGTACTCTTTATTATATAGAAAACTAAAATATATAGATTTTTGTTTCAGATGTTTTTCTGAGACTTTAAAGGTTTTAATGTTAAGTTTCATAGGAAATGGTAATACTCTGAAATGCAAGCATTTTAAAGAATACTTTGTAAAAATAACATTTTCAAACTGATATGCAGAGAAGAAACAGGGCAGATTAATCATTTTTAGCCATATTTCCACAGTTCAAATTTTCACAGTCAAAACATATAGGTTTTGAATAGTTAAAACATTCACATTTTTAAAAAAGTTTAAGTAATTTCTGCACCCCACATGAGGCTTAAACTCACAACCCCAAGATCCAGAGGCACATGCTGTTCCAACTGAGTCACCAGGTGTCCCAACATTCACTTTTTTTTTCTGCCCATGGGCAGCAAAGTTTATTGAGCAATAGTAAGGTGATAGTACAAAGCTCCCAAAGAGGGAGGGGACCCAAGAGGGTTGCTCCAAACATTCACATTTTAAAACATGATATTTCAATTGTTTACCATATCTTTTGGTGAACTCATAATCTTCTAAAAAGCTAACCTGCTTCACAAGAACCTGGTGCTATGGCTTTTATGAACTAGTGAAAATGGATAAAAGTGTTTTCAAATTACTTTGCAGAGTACAGAATACAGGTTATCAACCATTCTCTCCTTGAATGAAATAGAAAGTGCTGTCCTTTATCTGCTAAATATCTGTTGTTAAAAATTTTTTTATTGTCATGTTTAATTTTTTTCTCACAAAATTTAGGTACCATGTCAGTAGGGTTCTGTGGCCCTGCATCCTAGCACTGATTTGAAGTTGTTCATGTCCATCACCCATCTTTGTCCACAGGGTAATTTAACCTATAGAAGGGTATGCCTGGCAAGCAAAGGGTGATAGAGCCCAGATTCAAACCCTGGTGTAAGGAAAAAGCAGGGTTTTTTTCCTATTTTCATTTCAGTAGCTGTGTATGTCATTAGATATGGGTCAGCATTTTACCTCTCTCAAGTGACTTGGATGGTTTCTGTGATAAGCAGGTCATGAACAATACACTGATGTCTTTTATTACAAATAAAAGAAGTAACAAGTTACTGTTAATTTAAGAGGACTGCTTCAGAAACCTATGTAAGCAGCCAAAGCAATAATCCAGTTTTACAAATTAAATGTAACATACGTGACTAGAATAATCAATGGACCTGATCCATGAGTTTGCTCTTTTATATCTTCATCTAATCCTTGGAAGTGAGGAAATCCTTGGAAAGTTAATTTCATTGTCACTTTGCTGCCAGGCATTGTCTGATAACAAGTGTTTTATTGGTTAGGTAATATATAGTCAGATAAGCTTGTATTTCTCTGTCTCAAAACAGTTGCTTGGCAGATATTCCTAAACTTTGTGGTTATGGGCATAGAAGAACAGGAGCTCTGAAATCTGTTGTCTGGTTTGAATTATGGTTTGCTTTATTTTCTTTAATAAATAACCTAGCCAAGGTACTATCACATGAGCACCTACATGATTGTTGACAGTAACTGTGGGCTACATTGTATTTAACAAGAATTTTTAAATTACTTTGTCATTTAATTTGAAGTTTTGCAAATTCTCTTGTAAACATTTATATCAATCTAAATTTGCTTTATCTAATTTTAACTGGAAGGAGAGGAATCCGTGCAAAAAATACAATAAAAGATTAATTCTTTCCCAATGTAGGGAGAAGAAATATAAATGACTTGCTTTCACAAAAATAATTGATCTTTTTTGCCGTTCAATCATCTATTATACAACAGTTTAAAAACCTTCAGTTAGTCTTGGCTCTACTTGGCTAAATCACTTAATTCTAAGCCACCTCCATTTCTTAAAATAAATAAATAAATAAATGTATTCCTTATTCCTTTGGAAGTACTTCTCCCCTGCCATACCTTGAGATCTTCTGGTAACTGCCATCTTTTTCACCCTGGCCTCCTAAGCCACAGGAACTGGTCCAAGAATTAATAGCTTCAAATCCTATTTTGGGGGCAGGGACAGCTTAATAATCATTGATGCATGTTGGATTCAGACCATTTTTTCCTTGGTTAGAGGAAGGAGGAATGGACGAGGGAATCATTTCTTCTATGGCTCAAGTTATGACCATATGAGCCTGGAGTTGCCAGTACCATGGTCCTAGGAGAAATCTATGTGAGAAAATGAAGCCAAGTCACGTCATGAAGAAGGGAGAGTCAGCATTCCAGTTGTCCCATTTTTCTTGCTCTTCAGTTATATCAAACAGAGAAATTCCATCTTTCTTGTCTAACTTAATAGCTTAGCTTTTTGTCACTTAAAACCAAGAATCCAGGCCTACACAAGATAAAAAGAAAAGACCTTCATTTAGTTCAAAAAATCAACTGCACAAGTACAAGACAAGAGAAGCCTGATTGTACTCTATCTAAGCGGCTCCTAGAGAAGGTAGTTGCCCACAAGCTTGCCATGAACCAGCAAAGGCATGGACTTGCTAAAAACAAAAACAAAAAATCTGAACGCAATAATTTGGGGCTGCAGTAATAAAAGTACAGGTCAGAAGGGAGGTAGCAGTTTAGTTTACTATTTTGCTTAAACCCCAACTACAGCTTTTCTCTTTTGGGTTTGCAAACAACAACTTGCAAAGTTTCTTGTTGTAAAGTTCTAAGTAGTGCATTGTACAGGAGAGTGAAAAACACACAGCTTGGAGGAAGATAGCCATAAAGGTGAGGAGTCTAGAAAACAACATATTACTAGGAATGATAAAAATGTTAGAGGTTGGCAGGAAAAGACAGAGGGAAAATTAAAAAAAAGTACAAACAAAAGCTACCATTTTTTTTTTTTACACACCAAGTGCCAAGTACTATGCTAAAGCCCTTTGTATTAGTTATTTAATCATTTTTCTATAAGCCTGTCATGTAGGTCTTACTATGCCCATTGTACAACGGAAAAAAGAAAAGTACAATGAGGTTAAGCAGCTTGCTCAGGGTCACCCACTGAAAAGAGAAGGTCCAGATTCATATCCAAAGATGTCTAATGCCCAAGAGCCACCTTCAAGCCCCTCAGCCATATTGCCTCTTTGAACACATCTATAGAATATGTCAGGCTCTGTAGATGGATGAGAGAAACTACGATGTCAGTCCAGATGGCAGAGCTAGGACCAGTGGGTTCCCTTGCCTAGATGTGCATCTTATCCCTTGCCCTGAGTTTCCATGAGGTTTGGTTTGGGCCTTTCTATGCCCCTTTTACTTCTTTGTCTTATGTTACTATTGTCTGAACTTCGTGAACAAAATATTAAGCTTCTTTAGGGTAAGAATTTTTATTCTATTTTAAAATCTCGCAGAACACTCAACACAGTGCCTTACACATAGACCTCTGGTTGCTTCCTGACAATGTAATAACGGACAATACCATGGGATGTCTCACAGAGCAGAAAGCTATCTCGCCACTGGGTTTGCTCAGAGGTGCAGAGATTTCTGCCCTGGTAGGATGTTGGACCAAAGGAACCTCTTAAACACTTTCCTTCCTTGACCACAATGTAGAGGTGAAACATACTCATTGCTATTCATTATATACTTTTTTTTAAAACAGAATTTGACATTATTTTAACTTTAAATATGACGATTGTATATTAACACATAAAGAAGTTTTCTTTATCATTCTTTTTTTTTAAAGATTTTATTTATTTATTCGACAGAGATAGAGACAGCCAGAGAGAGAAGGAACACAAGCAGGGGGAGTGGGAGAGGAAGAAGCAGGCTCATAGCTGAAGAGCCTGATGCGGGGCTCGATCCCATAACGCCGGGATCACGCCCTGAGCCGAAGGCAGAGGCTCAACCGCTGTGCCACCCAGGCGCCCCTTTCTTTATCATTCTTGCTTGTACTAAAGTTAGGATGCTTTTTATCTGCGATTGGCTGTTTTATTGATTCCTCCTCTTCTCAAGGAAATCAATAGCCTACAATAGAAAAAAAAAAAAAAGAGAGAGAGAAGAGAATGCCTGTGTCTAATTTGAGAGGAAGAATAGTATTTTTAAAATAAATTTCAAGTTGTAGTCATGAAAGTGGGAAAGTCAAACAAAAACTGGGGTGTTTCATATTATATTTGTGTACCTAGTTACCAAGAAAAGAGTGTTTGCTATTCAAAGAAAGTGAATGAATAGAAAATGAGGGACACTATACTAATACAACATCAAGAATGCTTAAAAAAAAAAAAAGCCAGTCATTGTTCTTTGTACACAAAAACAATGGTTCTTAACAGCATATTGACTCCTGAATCAAATACCCAGCTGCCAGCAGCAGCCCTCGAGTGGGAGAGGATTTAATGCAGAGGGTGTGTGTTGTGGCATGCCTCCTGCTTCCCAGGCACACTGTAAGGACGCTCTGCCAGCGGAGTTACATGACTTTCGAGCACTGGGATCCAACACTGACTTACTAATACCACTGTAAAATGATGAACTAAACCTTTTAGTTGTTAGAGAACAATGGTCAGAAAAGCAAGATCAGTATTATTCCAAAACGATGAGCTGGCATTGCTTAGAGCCTCCCATCAATGCTTCATCTGCCCTCTAGTTGCTTGGATCTGGGGGAGACAGATCAGATTGGGCCAAAACCT
Source organism: Ailuropoda melanoleuca (assembly GCF_002007445.2). Classification (NCBI taxonomy): domain Eukaryota; kingdom Metazoa; phylum Chordata; class Mammalia; order Carnivora; family Ursidae; genus Ailuropoda; species Ailuropoda melanoleuca. Next base: position 70,137,790 of record NC_048226.1, read on the forward strand.
GGGTGATCAGACAGCCCCAGAGATTAATGCAGACTTGTGGGGAAGAACATAGCGCAACCAATTCTACAGTGACAGGCCTCATTCTGAGGAGAGAAGCCTTGGGAAAACCCACTTAATGTTCATGTGTGCCACTTTGGGAAATTGCCTGACTAGCTTAGTTCAAGTCCAGCCATACTCTTAAACCAGCATCTGGAATACTAAATCTGTAGGTGAAGAAAGCAAGAGGTGCTAGAATGTGGGTCAAGTATGGAGGCATACAAAGCTCACAGAATTAATAAAATTAACAATGAAAAACATAACTAGAATATCAGCTTTATTGTAATAGACTAATAGCCTTGAAATAGGAGAACAGCCTATATGTTTTTCCTAGGTACATCTGAATTGTAATCTTAAATTTCTGAACAATCTCATGCAAGTTTTTAGTTAGTGTACTCATAAAAATATTGTTAGAAAACAGATGAAACTTAGGAGTGCTGATTTATTAAAATGGCTATTAAGATCTGGTAGACTAAGTTGAACTATTAGGATTTGTAAAGATATATTTGAAATCATGAGGAAATTCTATGAATCAATATTTCACATCTTAATAGGATTGGAGATTTTTCAAACTATGAAATATTTTCTTCATGCTTGTCATATTTTCAACTTTAAAATCAGTACATAACCCCTGGGTGGCACAGCGGTTAAGCATCTGCCTTCGGCTCAGGGCGTGATCCCAGCGTTGTGGGATCGAGCCCCACATCAGGCTCCTCTGCTATGAGCCTGCTTCTTCCTCTCCCACTCCCCCTGCTTGTGTTCCCTCTCTCGCTGGCTGTCTCTATCTCTGTCAAATAAATAAATAAAATCTTTAAAAAAAAATAATAAAATAAAATCAGTACATAAGAACTCCATAGTCCAGGGGCGCCTCGGTGGCTCAGTTGGTTGAGCATCGGACTCTTGATTTTGGCTTGCATTGTGATCTCAGAGTTGTGGGATTGAGCCCCATGGCGGGCTTCAGGCTCAGCAGGGAGTCTGCTTAAGATTCTCTCTCCCTCTCTCTCTGCCCCTTATCCTGCTAACATGCGCCCTCTCTCTCTCTCTCTCAAATAAATAAATACTTAAAAAAAAAAAACTTCTACAGTCCAAATTATAATCATTAAGCTTTTTTTTTAAAGGTTTATTTATTATTTTAGAGAGGAAGGGAGAGAACAAGGCCCTGGGGGGTGGGGGTGTTGGGGAGAGGGGCAAAGGGAGAGGGAGAGAAACAGACATCCCCCTGAGCAGGGAGCCCGATGTGGGGTTCGATTCCCAGGACCCTGAGTTCACGACCTGTGCCAAAATCAAGAGTTGGATGTTTAACCGACTGAGCCACCCAGGCACCCCTAATCATTAAGCTTTTAACTTGACCGTCTTGTCTCCTGATAAAGTACTCTTTGTTCTTTAATTAGGAATCAGTGCAAGCATAATTTTCCTCTCTGGAAATTTCTATGACTTTTCCCTCTGGGTAAAATTGGTTTTCGCCTTCTTTGTGCCCCAGTTTTGTCTGTCCCCAGCTCAGTGGATGCAATATTTATTGACTTGCCCATTTTAGGTGAACTAGCTACAAAAATAAAGAAATGAGTATGAGCGTCTATGAATATAAGTGTTACCTGTTAAAATGTTCATACCCTTGTGTAATCCCTTCCCCTCAAATGTGGGCTGTACTTACTGACTTGTTTCTAATGAACAGAATTTGGCAAAAGGGAGATGGTACTTCTGAGATTAGGTTATAAGAAGACTGGGGCTTCATCTTAAGCACCTTTCCCTCAATCACTCACCCAAAGAGAAGCCAGCTGCCATGTCGTGAGTGCCCTTACAGAGAGGCCCACAGAGTAACATACTGATGACTCCAGCCAACAGCCAGCAGAGACCAGAGGCCACAGAGTGAGCTTGGAAGAAGACCCTCCCCCCTACCTCCCAAGCGTTGATAAGACTGCAGCCTAAGACCCAGAGGAGGTCAATAAATTGTCAAGTTCCTAGAGCTATCCAATAGCAAAGCCCAAATTCCTATTTCTTTTCTACCTCTTGATTCAATTCTCTGCTATCTTCTATGTCGTCTGTCTTCTCACTCGATTTCCTCTCTCTTGGATAATTATCCATTCTTACAGAATTGTTTGACAATACTATTCATGTGACTCAAAAATTGATATCACTAGCTTTGTTCTGTCACTAAAGTGCAGCTTGAAATGGCCAACTGCCTTTAGGACATCTTCGTGTTGTTGTTGTTTTTTAAGTTTTATTTAAGTCATCTCTACACCCAACGTGGGGCTCGAACTCATGACTCTGAGATCAAGAGTTGCCTGCTGTACCAACTGAACCAGCCAGGAGCCCCTAGGACATCTTTTCTAGGACGTCCTGTGTCATCTCAAACTCAAGATTTCTTCATCTATAAAATGTGGTAGTTGTTCCACATGGCCAGATGTAAAAGTCTCATTTAGCTGTAAGATTCAAACAAATCTAGGTCCCAAACTAAAGTCATCACTGTCTACTCCTTCTCCATCAACTGATCCTATTCCTTTTTTCTCCTAATCAGCCAGGTTCAAAGTATTGAAAAATTTTAATCCCTTCTTTTCATCACCTCATCCATATATAAAACAAGTGCTGCTGGTTTTAATTTTGAAATTATCTTCTCCTTCCTTGTCTAATCCTATACCACGTCATGTTTAGATAGAAAAGTCTGTGGCAAGTACAATTTTTCCAGCCCTTGTTCACTTTGCATGGATATTTCTCACACTAATCTCCCTTAAGTGCTGCTTTCATCTGTCCCTCCACTGGCGAAAACCTATAATGAACTTCTGTTTCTTATAAATCATGTCTTGACTCCTCTGGTGGCTTATAAATCTCTCTAGAACTCAGCCCCACCCTTGGGAGATAGCATTCTAATCCCAACCTAAACCTTCGGCTTTAGTCTGGTTGGTTTGCACAAGGGCCCTCAAGTAATCTACTTTTTGTCTACTTCTGTGACCTTGTGCTGTTATTTTATTGTCTATCCAGATTCTAGCATCCAGTGTCCCAGCTCAAGTCCAACATCTTGTTCAGATCCCAGGAGGCCTGTTCCATTGTTACTAAACTTGACATCACAGGCCTCTCTGGGCCTTTATGGCTGCTATTCCTCACCAGACCACCCTATGTGCATACTATGTAAGTGCCTAAAAGGTAAATGCCTTCAGTCATCAATCTTATCCTGTACATTGGACCCCAAACTGCCCTGTGCCTTCCTACATTCATTCCCCTGCTGTTCCCTTCTTTCTCATATCCTTCTGCTGCCTCTCTTGGACTGCCATTTCATGGTGAACAAGCCCTTCCACATCTCTAGACTGTCTCCCATTGCTTGCCTTAATTGAAACCTGGTTATCCTATAAGAACATAGCTTCCCCTGCCTCAGTTTTGAATTGAGGGGTGTTTGCTCTACCAAACTTCATATGCGTCAGGGTCCGGGAGCAGAGTTGGCCTTTTCCCAGCTCCTCAGTACTATTGCCAGAACATTGCTCTGAAAATAAATAAGAGATTAAACCAGCTGACGTGCCCACTCCCTACCCATGCCTGTATCATGTAACATCTTCCTGCCACTCCCATGATAATTAAAAAAAAAAAAGGCATCTAGTACATTATCTTCTTTTTTCTAAATTAAAGTTCCTATATTACAGCTTTAAGACAATTTTCATTATTCTTTCTCTTTAAAAAAAAGTACTGTAATAGTAAAATTCCTCTATAATCCCATCTATCTCCACTGCACTCCAGTGAAAACCACCATTCGCAGCCTCACATGTATCCTCTGAAACTGCAGTCTTGGATCTCCGTGTGAAGAAGTTGTCTTTGTAGTACCTTTGGAGCACCTTAGCCTCCCAGCATTTTTACTGCTCAACTCCAGAGACCTTCACCTATCCCAAAGTATTCTGCATTAGAGTTCTTTAATCCCAGAGTTCCTCCTTGCCTTCCAGCTGCCTCTTGTCACCCCCATATTTGTTTTTCAGGTATAATTGCCCAATCTTTTTTTTTCTTTTAATGGACCTGAAATTCACATACCATACAATTAACCATTTTAAATTATACAATTCAGTGCCATTTTGTGTATTCAAAATGCTATATAAATACTACCTGAAGTAATTTACAGATTCAAATGTAATTGCTATCGAAATCTCAGTGGCTTTTTTTTTTTTTGCAGAAATAAAAAATAGAATTCCTAAAATTCCTATGGAATCTCAAGGGACCCCAAATAGCCAGAACAACCTTGAAAAAGAACAAATTTGGAGGACTTACACCTCCTGATTTCAAAACTTACTACAAAGCCATAGTAATCAAAACTGTGTGGTATTGGCATAGGACAGACATATAGATCAATGAAAGAAAATAGCCCAGAAATAAACCCTCAATTATATGATTTTCAAATGATTTTTAAAAGGGTGCCAAGACCATGCAGTGAGGAAAAAATAGTCTTTTCAACAAATGGTACTGGGAAAATGTATATCCACATGCAAAAGAATGAAGATGGACCCTTACTTTACATCATAGACAAAAATTAACTCAAATGGATCAAAGACCTAAATATAAGACCTAAAACTATAAAACTCTTACCAAAGAAATAGGGGAATATCTTCAGAACATTGGATTTGGCAGTGATTTCTTGGATATGACACCAGAGCACAGGCAAAATAGTAAAAAAAAAAAAAAAAAAGACTTATTTGACTTTATGAAAATTAAATTCTTTTGTGCACCAAAGGCACCATTAAAAGAACAAAATGGCAACTCACAGAATGGAAGAAAATCTTTGCCAATTATGTACCTGATAAGGGATTAATATCTAGAATATATAGATAATTTTTAAAAGAAGAATGCCATCTTACTATTTTTGTGAGCTCAAAGATAATTAAAATGTAGAAGTTTACTCTTGTCATATATATGTATGTGTGTGTATCATTAAATAGAGAAAAGTATATATAAGGTTCTGTAGTATATGCATACATACAAAGAGAGACTGTAAACTTCATGAGATTTGGGACTGTGTCTGGCATGTATAATGGTTTTTCCTAAAGCCTAGTAAAAGGTCTTGGCCTACAGTAAGTTACATATACATATATATTTTAAAAAGAGAGGGACAGAGACAGAGAGAGTACACACAAGGGGAAGGTGGGGGAAGAGGGAGAGAGAAAATCTCAAGCAGACTTGCAGGGTCTGACACAGGGCTTGATCTCATGACCCTGAGATCACGACCTGAGCCAAAACCAAGAGTCAGATGCTTAACCGACTGAGCCACCCAGGAGCCCCTTCAATATATATTTTTAATGAAATGAATAAAAGAGAGAGAAAAATACTCTATTTAATCCTTACATTACCACCGGCGTTATTTTTCTATAATTCAGATCTGATCATGCCATTCTTTGCTCAGAATTCTTTTTTTTTAATTTGTTTTGTTTTACTGTCTTCTTTTTTATTGTATCAGGTGACTCCCCAAAGAGACTATTCTGTTAGTATGGCATCCCCCCACATTAGGGAATGGAGAAAGGGGGAGCATCAGGGACTGGCAGACAGACAGATGGGACATTTTGAGGTCCGACAAGGATGAGTTTTCAAGTTTGGGGGTTAGGAACACTTTTCTGTAATGTGTTACTCCTGACAGTCTGGTCTCTGTACTTTGCTCAAAATTCTTGCATGACTTCCTGCCCAGTGGCTTCTGAATCAAGTGTGGACTTGGGTTTTTTTGTTTTTGTTTTTTGTTTTTGTCTTTTGGTTTTTTAAGATTTTTTTTTTAAGTAATCACCACACCCAGCGAGGGGCTCAAACTCACAACCCCCTGATCAAAAGTCTCACACTCTACTGACTGAGCCAGCCAGGCATGCCAAGTGTGGACTTGTTACATAGCAGGCAGCCCTCTCTCCATCTGCCCTCTGCCACCTTCTGCACCTCGTCCTCGTACAATACAATGGAGGGAATGGCTTCAGCCTTTGTGCACTTGGTGAAATAGGGACAACAGGTGCAGTCTCAGGATTGCTGAAAGGATTGAATGAGGGAGTGCCTGGAAACGTCCAGCATATGGCCAAGGCAGTCAGTTCCCGGTGGTTTCTTTTCCTCCTCCAGCACCCTGCTCTCCAGCCACACTGTAGTTTTTGCCCTTTCAGAGCCACAAGTTAACTTCACTCCCATTTTTTGGCTCATTCTTTTCCCACTACTTCAGTGTGTCGTCCTGATCTCCCACCTCTCTGTAAACGCTAAATGATTCTTCAAGACATATCTCAAATTGCACTTACTCAGTGAAACCATTCTGCTCCCCCAGGAGATATAATCCTTTTTTATGTTTCCATATGATTTTGTAAGACAGCTTTTAAGAAACTGTCATAGACTGTCTTATATTATGGTTATTTGTGGACATATCTTGAAGACATTTTTGTCTATCTTCAGAGCCCAACACAATATTTATTAACTTGGATTGATTTTTTTGACCAGGAAATTTGGGTCTTCAATTTCCTAACTGAAATACATCATAAAATCATTCCAAGTACACTCTACCTATAAATAGTTCCTCTCTTTATGTGATAACATCCAGCCTGGCAATTTAGCACCCTTGCCACCCACAGCTCTCTGGAAGCTGCACAAGATAATGTGAGATAATGTGACTTCTAGAGATGGGTGGTGGTGATGGTGGGGGTGGCGAAGCCCACAGCTGATTGGACCAGGGGTGAGCACACACCTGACCCAGGAAGAACCAATCACTCGCTCAGAAATAACTCCCGTGCCTCAGGCTAATTCCCTCATCCCTGAAGAATTTCAGTGTGGATTGCCAGTTGTGGGAGGGTGCTGGAGCTTAGTGGTCATGGTGTAGGTAGGGGATGAGCAGTTGTGTTGTGTCTTTCACAGGATGGAGGAGTGGAGGAAGGCAGGCAAGATGGAGGAAAGGCTGAGCTGGCTCAGAATCAGAGAGAGAGACACACACAGGGAAGAGCGACCCTGTTCCCGAGGGCTTCCCAGTTCTCTGGCCAATTTGAATGAAGCCCACCAACACTTTGTTGTCCATTCTTGGATCCTGCAAGATCTGCATATACTCGCAGGAACCCTTCGTATGTCAGTGGACTGATGTTTCTTGCAGTCACACACATCCTGACTGCAAAAAAGTAATTGTTTTGCTGAAGCAAATGTGTCCAGTAATGTGTCCAGTCGCCTGAATTTATATCTCATCTTTGGCCCTCCCTTACTGGTTAATTATGACTTTGGGCAAATTCTTTGTTCACTCTGTGTCTTGGTGTCTTCAGTAGGTAAAACGCAGTAATTTCCTATAGTACTCTACCACTTACCACTTACATACTTTCCATACATTATCTTAGGTGAGTTTTTTTAGGTTTCTTAGAATACAGGCAAAGAAGTTTTACCCACATTTTACCAACTTTCCCAAGATCTCACAATTAAATCCTAGTGAAAATGGGACTCAAACACTAGTTGTGTTCTGACTTTCTACTCAAGTCATCAACAGCTGTACCTCAAAGAATATAAATAATTTCTCAAAAGAATGATAAATTGGAGATTGATTGAATGAATGAATAAACAAATGAAGGAATAAACTGTAAGATTTCTCTCATAGGAATTTTTGTTGAAAGTATTTCAAGTCATCAGAGGTAATAGTGACTCCATATTTATATGAGTCCTGTTTCAAAATATATGGATACCAAGTTTGGTAGTTGGGCCGCTAGGTGGAAGACCTATGATTGTGATAAAGGGCTCTATTTCTAAAAATATGCATAATATTCCTGCTCGTGGCATGTGCTTCATGAGGATTCCGGTTACCATCTAGAAGTTTAATTTCAAGGCTGTGAGCTCAAGACCTTACGTAGACCCATGGGCAATCCCTGGTACTTCCCCACTTGAAGATGAGTTGGCTCAAGTCACAAAAATCTTCGACTACTAAGATGATACCAAATAGTTCAGTGCCCCAGACCTTCACACTGTCCTCAAGCCCACTGACCCAGCCTGACCAGGTCCCTCCGCAGGTGGCTCACTTCCTTTCTTTCCTGCCTCCCAGGGCTGCCTGTGGGGCAGATTTTGCTCCGAGCACGCCGCTCCCTCGTGGCTGGAAGCAGGCTGATCTCTGCAGCTCCTCTGAGCTGTCCTGCACTGTTCCGCGCGCGCACAGTGCTGCTGAGTCACCACTCTTTCCTCCCAGCTGCTGCCACGAGACCACATGGCTTCTTTCTCAATTCAACCTGAAAGCACAGAGCACGTTATGCAAACTAGGTACCAGCACCAGACCACAACCCCTTTCCTCCCTCCCACCAAAAAGCTCACGGGGGCTCCTTATGTAATTTAGGGATTGGCCAACACCGTGCTTGCTTCAGCAGCATGCATACTTGAAAAAAAGGAGAAGGGGGAATTGGCCAACACAGCCTGTTGTAATTGCGCCTGTGTGAGAAAGAGGTGGAGGGAAACATCAGGTTAGGGGCTGGTTCTCTGCTGAAAGGGCTGACCCTCAGTTGACCTGGTCAGTACAGCTCAGAGAAAAGCACCAAGTGTGTAGGTTGAAGAGGTCATAACATTAGAAGCTCTTTGGCTATAGTGGTGATAGCTACCATTACAGTGATCTATAATGATGTTAGTGACACTGATGTCTTTACTGTATGCCAGGCCTCATGTTAATTCCTTTACATGCGCTGTGTATAGAATACATGTAAAGCCTTTAACACAGTACTTTATGTCAATGAATGACAGGTAGACCAGTAATATTTTCTTACTTATCCTTAAAACTGCCCCCAAATCTTTGCTAAGCCTTTGCTCTTCCATCAGTCATTTCCTCAGGAAGCATCTGCACTATGTTAGGTCCCGGGGACACACAGAAGACTAGGCCCATGCTCTATCAGACATGGGTTCCGATTTACCGTCACCACTATCCTTCTGGGTGATGTTGAGCGTTCTTTTTTTTTTTTTTTTTTTTGATGTTGAGCATTCTTAAGCTTTCTGAGCTTAAAATTTATTCAACTGTTAAGTGGGTACAATAAATTCTATGTTATAGGTTACTGATAGGATTTGAAATCCTATCCAGAGAGCTTAGCCAAGCATATCACTCATACAAAGAGAGGCTCCTAATATAATCTTAGCATCATTTAATATAGAACTTTTATATATCATTCTTGAAAAAGAATACTAAGGAAGAATCCCTTTTCAGGCTCATGCAGTAATTAGTAGGACCCGGGATTTGAGCCCTAGGCTTTTTGTAGGCCACACAATGGGCCAATGCAATTCAAAATTTGAAATCAGGATTTCTCTGAGACATCCTGGTGCATCTAGATTCCACATCTCCCCTGGACAGATGAAGTAGCAATATACATGGAAGGGAGGTGTTTAAAAATTGAGGAATCTGACTCAAGCATAAATTCAAATCCTTCAGAAATCTTCAGACACTTGGCATGACATGAAGTTAGTGCAATAGCAGCCCTGTTGATGAAAAAGTCAGTAGCTGTAGAGCCAAATGAATCATAATATACCCTCCTGAAAAGCATATTTTTTTGTTATTGATTACCATTCAGAGATATAATTTTTGGAAACTTTGAACAGAATTAGTTTGCAAAGATGAAACCCTTGCTCCCACCCAACACTCCTCCCCCTTTCCGTATCTTGTACTCTGAGAACTTTGAATCTGAATGCCTTGCGGTCCCAACAAAGAAACTAAAATCAAAACTGATTTGGGGAAAAGCAGTAACTTTCTGACCTCTTTGTACTCACTCTTTTTTTTTTTTTTTTAAAGATTTTATTTATTTATGTGACAGAGATAGACAGCCAGTGAGAGAGGGAACACAGCAGGGGAGTGGGAGAGGAAGAAGCAGGCTCATAGCGGAGGAGCCTGATGTGGGACTCGATCCTGGGACGCCGGGATCACTCCCTGAGCCGAAGGCAGACACTTAACGACTGCGCTACCCAGGCGCCCCTGTACTCACTCTTAAGGGAATTTTTTATGCTTGTTTATTTTCTTAATGTCTCTTAGTTATGTTTTTTTTTTCTTGTTTCAGTCTTATGTATGAAATGTTCCATCTGTGTAATTCATTTTCTGGTGTTATTCCCTAGAATTTTGTGTACAAGAATGTTTAGAGCAGTGTTTCTCAGACTTTTTTTCCTCTCCAATCCACAGTAAAAAAATATATTTTACATTTTAACCTAAATACACACACATTTACATATATATCTAAAGCAGAAGTTTCAGGGCGCCTGGGTGGCTCGATAGGTTAAGCATCAAACTCTTGGTTTCGGCTTGGGTCATGATCTCAGGGTTGTGGGATCAAGCCCGCATTGGGCTCTGCGCTGGAAGTGGAGCCTGCTTGAGATTCTCTCTCTGCCCCTCCCCCCACAAAAAAGGTTTCATGAAATAGTACTCATACTATAATATATACACTATGATTTAAAAAATTCTATTCTTATATATTATGGGGTGCCTGGGTGGCTCAGTCATTAAGTGTCTGCCTTCAGCTCAGGTCATGATCCTAGGTTCCTGGGATTGAGCCCTACATCAGGCTCCCTGCTCAGTGGGAAGCCTGCTTCTCCCTCTCCCGCTCACCCTGCTTGTGTTCCCTCTCTCACTGTGTCTCTCTCTGTCAAATAAAATCTTTAAAAAAAATAAAAATAAAAAAGTAAAATGTTTTGGAATGAAAGAAAAGTTTATTAAACATAAATTGTGTATATATATATATATGCTATCTAGGCCAATTCTATTTTTATAGGCATCTCATGGGCACTCTTATCTCTCCTATTTAAAATAAATAAAATCAGGGGCACCTGCATGGCTCAGTTGGTTAAGAGTCCAACTCTTGGTTTTGGCTCAGGCCATAATCTAATGGGTAGTGAGATCAAGACACATGGGTGGGGCTCTGTGCTCAGTGGGAGATCTGCCTGAGATTCTCTCTGTCCCTCTCCCTCTGCCCCTCCCCCCACTTTCTCTCAAATCAATCAGTCAATCAAAAGAATGAAAAGTAACGGTTTCTGAGCAAAATATATAATTACATTTCTCTCTGGGTTCCTGATTCAAGATCCCTGAGGAAGAAGCAAATAAAGGGCGTTTGAGAATGATCAAATGGTACTTCCTGCCCTACTACCATGGTCTGGCAAGAGCTCACCTGAACTCAGTTCTTATTGGCTCCATTTGATATTTGCCGAGAGCCTACCATGGGCCAGGCCCTACGCTGGGGGTGAGCCCCAGTTGTCCCATCTCCTGTAGGAGGGCTTGCAAATTAGGCTACCTCGTCTCAGATCTTTCTTGCTTTCCTTATGCCAGGACCACCTTGGGGAAGACCGCAAGCTGGGAAGAATGCGTGTAGGCTCCCACTCAGGAAGAATCTGGAGTGAATCCCAGGGCTCAGTGCTGTTGCTCAACAGCCGTTGAACCCCAGCCCAGGTAAGCTATCTAACCATTCCCTTCAGTGTTCTCAAGTGAAAAATGGGATAATAAAAATCCCATCTCATAGAACTTCCTAAGGGCGAAGTAGGGGATGGAGCTGACATCCTGGTTCTGCACCATGCTGCAAAGCAGATGAACACCGTGGAACACCTTTCCCACTTTTCCTATTTGCTCTGTACCTTTGCCCCTCACCCCCACTTTCTGCAGCCAATGATGTTATCGCCTCTTCCCAAACACCTAGCATTTTCCCCACCCATTTGATTTATTTGCCTTATTTTCAAAGAACAGGTGACCCTAAGCGAATGTGGAAGGAATCACCTTGTGTGTTTCCCCTCCTAGGCCAAGAAGTCCCCGTATGGGAACCCAACTGACACTGAACTGTAGAGGCAGACTAGAGAGGGAAAAGTCTATCCCGATATGATGGCAGCTCTCTGGGATGTGCAATTCTAGTCTTCCAGCTTGGCTTGAGTGGGACTACTTTGAGGCTGATTGCATGACTAATAATGATGATAGCACGTAAGTTATTATTTAATGAAAGTCTGTAATAGCTGGGCCTATGCTAAACAGTGTGCACTGATAACTCTATGCCTCACACCCGTCTTGCAAGACCAGGTTTTCCATTTTACAGATGCAGTAATTGAGTCGCAGATTCATTTATTCATTCAGAGAAAAATAATTTTTTTAAGATTTTATTTATTTGAGAAAGAGAGAGCAGGAGTGAGAGGCAGAGGCAGAGGAAGAAGCAGATTCCCCGCTGAGCAGGGAGCCGGACTCAGGGCTCCATCCCAGGACCCTGAGATCATGATCTGAGCTGAAGGCAGATGCACAGACTGAGCTACCCAGGTGCCCCCAGGGAAAGTTTTTAATGAACGCTTACTATGTGACAAACACGAGATTAGACACTGGGGATAGAAAGCTGAGTAACATGTATTCCTTGCCCTTAGGAAATTGATGGTCTGGTGGAGAATGGGGCAGATCAACAGACAGTTGCATTCTGGAGTCAACCCAGGGAAGGTCAGGAAACTCGGAGGGTGGCACCCGACCAGACTGGGGCTGGCAGGGAAGGTGAGGATGGGAGCCTCAGGTCCTTTTTTAAGCCCAGTTGAATTTAAAGTCTCTCCCCTCTTTCATCCTCTTTTCCCCAGCCCTTGTTGCCCCCCCCCAAAGGAACATACCTAGAGTAATACCCTGAAGTCCCATAAGGACTCTTCTGTACCTTGGATTAGCGAATACAAGTGCCCAGGGACCCTGTATGTCTTAATGGGAGTCTCCCAGAGATAACGTGTACTGCAACTAGGATGATCAGGTAGTTTATGCCCAAACCAAGACACTTTTGAGAATGAAAGGGACCCTGTTAGCAGTTATGCTGGGATAACAGGTATAAACTGGGTGTGTGTAGCAACCTGGAACACAGGTTTAGGTTAAATGCAACCTAAAAGAATGCCTGTAATGAAGAGGATCTCAGGCTGGAAGGTTGATTAGTGGGGAAGATATTTGGGATGGTAGTTCCTACATGTTCCTTGAGCCTGTCCACTAAGCAATAATATGGGCCCAAGTTTTGGGTCTATTTCCCTGAGCTCAGGGAGGCACTGCCTGACTGTGGTGTGGGGGTAGGGCGTGATTGCTTTAGCAAAAATCACAGAAGTCCCTGGGGAATAGTTACCAGGGTGAGGGTACCAGCCAGGGGAATACCCAAGAAAGAGCAGCCCCCAGCAGGGAGCCCCCCTGCCCCCGCCCCCCGCCACTGGTAATTGGAATCCAGCAATCCCACTGATTGGCGGTGGTGAGCCAGACCCACGTCGGGCCTTGCTGATGCATGGCTCGGCTGAAGAAAGAGCTCATTGAATTGTTCATGGAAAAGAGCAGTGCCCAGGAGGCCAGGGCTGGAGAATGCGGCCGCCTCGAGCACAGTGCTTGGCAGGACATCAGGGCTGAAAGGTACAGCAAAGGCCTCCCAGAATCGGTTCTCGGGGCAGGGTTTTGCGTCACCAGCTGGCCATGGCAGGAACAGAAGGGACCTCGAGGTCTGGTCTGTTTGTGATTCGCTGCTGCTGGAGGTGTCCGAGGCTGTTTGTGCTGTGCGTTAGCCTGCGTGTGAAAGAGAAAACTCAGACCCCAGTGAGCCAGAGACACCTAAAGCAGGAGAGGCAAGGCCAGGCCCCAGGGCTTTGTCAGCAGCCCCCTGCTTCTTGTTTCCTAGAAGCTACCCGCACAACCTGGAGCCAGAGGCCCTGGTGGCCAGATAACTTGGATCTAATCCTCCCATCTTATCTTGGCTCTATGGCCTCTGGGCTGGATGGACAAGGTCACAGTGACAAAATGTAATTCACTACATGCATGGCACTGTTCTCATCACTTGGTGTCTCTTCTCACTCTTCACAGCAACTCCAGGCACTATTACTGTCCCCATTTGACAGATGAGGAAACTGAGGCATGGGATAGTTGGGGAGTTTGCTTAAGGTCACATGGCCAGGTAGCGGTGGAGTGAGGATTTGAACCTCGCCGTGTGACTCCAGGAACTGAGTGTTGGGCCTCTAACACTGATTCCTGAATTGTAACATGGGCTAAACGTGGTGCCTCCTTCCTTCAGTGTTGTGATCCTCAAGTGGGATAATCAGTTTATAGCATGGGCATGGTGCCTCCACGCCAAACAGTGTGAGCTACTGTTGGTGTGACTCGTCACGGCTTCTCTGCAGCCCTGCTGCTCTGTCTCTTCTCAGCATCCTTCAGACAGCTTTCTGCATGAACTTCACAGGACTTGCACCTTCTTGGGTTAGGATGAGTTGTCTGTTCGGTATGTGTGGAGGGGCCGGGCAGCCAAGATCAAAAACCCTGTGGGATCAGTGGGGATTCTCTCCTCCCCTAAACAGTATTCTAGGACTCCTTAAAGGATTGAGGGTTCTATTTACCCCTCTAAGTGAAGAAAAGTTTGGAGATTCTTCCATAACTTTAACTGTTAAAAAAAAAATCTCCATAGCAATAACAACAACCCTCCTGGCTTTATTTTTTCTTGGCTCCTGTGCACACACGGAAAAGCAAAGAGAACAGATCAACTAACACCACTTCCGTCCAAAGCTCCCATATATAAGAGAAGAAAAGCTTGCTTCTTCTTGGGCAGGGGCAGCTCTGTAGAGGTGGGGGTGGGATAGAGTGGGGGTGGGTTTCCTACCATCCTGGTGCCTCCCTCCCATTCCAAAGCTGAGGTGAAACTCTGTGGCCCAGGAGAAGCCCCAGGGAGACTCCAGTTCTGGCTTCCCTGCATACCAAAGTGATTCTTGGATCTCCTCCGCAAGGTAGGCGGCCCCTTGATGCAGCCCAGCCCTTCTGTGGGGAGAAGTTCCTGCTCACCCACCTCATCAAGAAGGAACCTGGGAGCTTGTAGATGAGACCCTGGGGTTCCTTTTTTGATTTTTGTTTCCTTTTCCAGTCCTTTGGGGCTCACATGTGTGTTGTCTGGTCATTAGAGAGCTGCGGGCCCAGAGACCTGATCTGCTCATATTTACCCACGGGGTTTTAGGCACTCCAGTGTTCACGTCAGCACTCCAGGACAGTTGGGGGTCTGCAGACCCCTGTGGGAGGGATGGAGCAGAGAGGGCTGGGACAAGGGGGCCACTTCTGAGATCACCCCAAGAGACCTGCAGAGAGTTGGTGGGCGTGAGGATTAAAGACAAGAAAAGAATCTACAAGCCAGTGACTCAAGACTTCTCTAGCTGTTCCGAAACAGCTCCATTCAGAGGCCTTGGCTGCTAGAGGATTCTGTGCAAGATTGGAAAGCTGTGGCACCGCTTGCCCGTCCCACCATCTCAACTTCCATTTTTAAGCTCTGCAGGGGACTGATGGGGCTGATGTGCCTTCCTCCAGAAATGTCTATAGAGGAGAAGAAAGAACTAGGAAAGATGAGGGGAAAGGGAGAGGAAGAGAGAAATCAATTGCAAGGATTCTCTTAGATTTTTAAGGGAAGGTTAATCTGCACAACCCTACCCCCCCACATCACAAGTTTTGTTTTTAGAGCCGATAACATATCTGTGTGTGTGTATAATTACAGCCCCACTTAGAAATGCCACAGGGAACTTTGTGTTTTCCTAATTCCCCCATTTCCCTTTCATTCATCAGAAAGCTGTAGTTTGGACTGCACAAAGGCAAACAGAGAAGGGCTACAGAGTCTCTATGGCCACATTGCTTCAAGTTTCTTTCACGAAGCCAGGAGGACAGAACCTACTACTTCCTGATAGGAAGAAGGACCTCTGGGGGCTTTGGGGCCCCAAGGGCAGTAGCTCCAGGGAACTCCAGAATGATCTGGTTCCCTGAACTGCCTGTCTTAAAAGCTTGCTTTTAGCAAAGAAAGGCTGGATTTGACCAAGAGATAAGCATGGGCACGTTTGACCCTTTTGTGTCCTTCATTTGATATTAATATAACTAGACAAGAAGGGAGGAGGCTGACCTCGAAGAGATAAAGACTGTTTTTCTTTGAGCCAAAGGACCCAAGATCTCTTTGTTTTGTTTCTGTCTGGAAGACATTTCGAGCTCATTCCAGCCTGTAAAAGATCACCCATACCGGCCCTCCTTGTTGTAGTAACTTTCTGTGAACTCCCTTGGGAGGACAATATCCTGCTTAATATTGGCCAAAGACACCTAGGTTGGTCGTTGTTTGTTTTGTTTTGTTTTACAAGAGTGAGTATAACAATGGGGCGCCTGGGTGGCACAGCGGTTAGGCGTCTGCCTTCGACTCTGGGCGTGATCCCGGCGTTATGGGATCGAGCCCCACATCAGGCTCCTCCGCTGTGAGCCTGCTTCTTCCTCTCCCACTCCCCCTGCTTGTGTTCCCTCTCTCGATGGCTGTCTCTATCTCTGTCAAATAAATAAATAAAATCTTTAAAAAAAAAAAAAAGAGTGAGTATAACAAGCACTTTGGAGTCTGGTTACCCCGGTGCCAAAAACAAATCCTAGTACCTCCCGCTTCTCACTATTGTCCCCAGCCCTTGCCTGTCATCCATTTAAAACACAGAGAACAGAGAGGGGCTGACTTCCCCCTTCCTGTGGGTGGGTTCCATCAGAGTTTTTCCCAGACCAGCATCTGGGACTCTGATGCGCTGTCCTCACTACCACCCCCAATTCAAATTACTTCACAAGACAGCCACAATTAGCTGCCTGGGGCAAGTGGTGCCCCACAATCTGGACAGCTGGAACAGTGTGTCACAAACTGGTGTGTAATTTTACTTCTTTTTATGTATATATTTTTGGGTTTGTAGTTTTGGATATACCTGCACCCCAGTCAGATTTCAACACATGAGTAATTACCCCTACTCCTTAAACCTGGAGACTGGGAAGAAGGAGGGAGCAGGGGTGGGGATCCAGAAAAGCAGCTGCAGGGCCTAGCTGCGCTTTCCTCTGCGGGCTAATAATAGCTCCCAGTTATCTAGCACCAGCCCTGCCAGGTATGCGCCAGGCACGGCTCACTTATCTCCTGTAATCCTCACAGCAGCTCTGGAAGGCGCAGGTGATGCCCATCTCGATGATGGGGAAACTCAGGCTCTAAGAGATGTAACTCGTGTAGCCAGGAAGTACTGAAAGCAGGTTTGAACGGTCCCGATTCTGCACTTTCCAGCATCGGGCTGTACGCCTGCTTCAGGCAGATGAATTTAGCAAGAGCGGGTGCCAGGAAATGCCAGTTGAGCCAGGAAGGGAGCCATTGCCAAAATGCCAAACCAAAGAAGAGTTTGAAACCTGAGAATTGGCAGTTTACTCCTGGGAAACCTCAGGGCCAGTGGAGGTGTTTCTGGGACACCAAGTAGGGTCACACACGGCAGCCGCAGCATGTCTGTTTAGAAGCCCCCTTGGCCTGATACTAGCCCACTTTGCAAATTGCAGAGGTGTAGAGAGCCACGGAAAGGTTTTCAATTTGTTTTAATGTAATCTCACCGCTAAGGGCTGGTGGAAAAAATAATGAAGCTGATGTTGTTTAAGTCATATGCAAGTATAAACTGGGCTTCTTCCAAGAGATTTTGAATTAAATGAATGCCCTTCCCCTGGGTACCTCCCAATACCCAACCTCAGAAAAGCCCCAGTGAGGCTTCTTCATCCTTCTTCACCTCAGCTTCCTATCCCCACCCCACTGGCTGCAGGTGTCCCTGTGTGATAATGAGGGCGGCCACTCCAATGAGTCCCAACACCAAGGCAAGGCACCAAGCTATCGTCTCCCTCACCACATAGCCTGACATGCTGCTTGGTGGACCTGGGGTCACCCTCTCCATCTGTCTCTCTTTGATACCCATTACTGTGTGTTTGTTTACTGGTTGATGAATCCAGAGCATTACATATATTTTTCAGAGAATGCTTACTAGATGCCAGGCACTGTTCTGAGCCCTATACACGTATTAGTTCTTTTTATCCTCACAAAAGAGCATAAAGTGGGCAGTACTATCATCTCCATTTTACAGGTGATAGTAGTTGAGGCCCAGAGAGGTTAAGCTATTTGCCCATGTCACACAGCTGATGCGTAACAGACCCAGGGTAGGAACTGAGGCCTCCAGACTCTAGTCCTCACACTCTTAGCTGCTCTGCCGTAGTGATCTTGGCCTGAGCCAGGTGTCTCTTCCTGGACGTCCCATGGTTGGGTTGCTGCTGCCATAACTGGCGCTCGGCCTTAACAGTGAAATGGTATCGCATTCCCAGGGGAATGCCATGGTATTTTGGGTAGTCAAGGAAAATATCACAGAGTGTTATCAGTGCTCTCTGCAGGGTGGCTCTGAGTAATTCACCTTCCTCTGGGACAAATGCTTCTCCTCTTTGTATCTGGGCACTGTGACTCAGTTTCTAATGTTATTGACTATGATGCTGGACACCATTGGCCACATCATTACCTATTCGTAGAACATGCATTCAGCCATCTGGGAAAGGCAAACAGGAGAACATCAGAGGAGGAGCAATGTGTGGGGTCACTCACGGGAACGTGCCAATCCCAGAACTTAAGAGGCACCTTGGATGCAGTGAGGATAATAATAGCTAATGCTTATGAAGCCCTCACAACGTGCCATCCCTGGTCTAAGCACATTCCAGGAAGTATCTCATTTAATCCTCACTGCAGCCCTCTGATGTCGATCCTATTATTATCTCCCTTTGGCAGATGAAAAAAATGAGACACAGAGAAGTGATTTCCCAAGATCACAGGGCTCATAAACAGGGGATCCAGGATTCAAACGGAGCTAGTGGCTTCAAAGACGGAGCTCAAACATGGCGCTACAACTGATGCCCCTTAACCACAGCTCTGTTTTGGGGAGATGGGGACTTTCAGCCATCTTGTAATCAGCTGCATTGTCAGCCTTAAATGAATGAGGCCCCAGAAACAAAGTGACAAGAAAGCCTGACCTAAAATAACATGTGACTCCCAGTTGGGGAACAGGATTGGAGGGGAGAAGTTAGGGCAGGATATCCCCAGGTGGGCACTGGGAGGAGGAATCAGAAGAGGCTTTCTTTGTCAACATTTGAGGCAGCAGGGGACATGGGGAGGGGCAACCCTGGGGTCTTTCCCTTGACCCTGTGAGTTCTGGTCATCCTTCCCCTCCTGCCTTGACCCGAGTGGGCCCTCATTCTTGCCACCTGTTGCTGTTGGTTGCTTGTCCCCATTTCTAAGGTGCTGACAGGAAGGGATCGAGTCTCCCAGCTGGCAACATAGTTTTCATTTTAGCATTCAGAGGGCTGGGCATCACCGCTTTGAAGGCTACTGATTTTAACATTACTACTTTCTTTTGAAATGGGGTTTAAAAATTATCTCTGCAAATCATATATCTGATAAGCGATTAACATCCAGAATATATAAGGAACTCCTACAACTCAACAAGAAAAAAATAGCCTGATTGACACATGAGGTAAGAGGGTGCCTGGGTGGCTCAGTCGGCTCAGGTCATGATCCCAGGGTCCTGGGATCGAGTCCCACGTATGTCGGGCTCACTAATGGGGAGTCTGCTTCTCCCTCTCCCTCTGCCCTTCCTCCCCACTTGTGCTCTCTCTCTCTCTCAAACAAGTAAATAAAAATCTTTTTTTAAAAAATCGTGAAGCAAGGACTTGAACAGACATTTCTCCAAAGAAGTCTACAAATGGCCAGTAAGCACATGAAAAAGCTGCTCATCATCACTAGTCATTGGGGAAATGTAAATTGAAACTACAAAGCCCATTAGGATGGCTATTACACCCCCCCCCAAAAAAGGGAAACACATGTTGGTAAGGGTGCAGAGAAAGTGGAACTCTTGCTCATTGTTCGTGGGCATGTAAATTGGTGGAGCTGCTATGGAAAACCTTCCACTTCTAGGTATATACCCCAAAAGAATGAACAGCAAGGACTCAGATACTTATACACCATTGTTCATAGCAGCATTATTCACAATCGCCAAAAGGTAGAAACAACCCAGATGTCTACCAGTGGGTGACTAGAGGAACAAAATATGGTATAGCCATACAATAACATATTATTCAGCCATAAAAAGGAATGATGATCTGGTACATGCTACAACACGGATGAACGTTGAAACTATTATGCTAAGGGCTGCCTGGGTGACTCAGTCAGTTAATCGTCTGCCTTCGGCTTGGGTTGTGATCCCAGGGTCCTGGGATTGAGTCCCACATCGGGCTCCCTGCTCCATGGGGTGCCTACTTCTCTCTCTTCCTCTGCCTCTCTCTCCCTCTGTCTCTTATGAATAAATAAATAAAATCTTTTAAAAAAAAGTATCATGCTAAGTGAAATAAGCTGAACACGAAAGGATACATATTGTATGACTGCACTTGGAGGAGGCACCTAGAAGAGGCAAACTCACAGAGAGAGGAAGTAGAATAGAGGTTATCAGGAGCTGGAGGGAGAGGGGGAAGGAGACATTGAGTAGGGACAAAGCTTCTGTTTAGGATAATGAACAAGTTGTAGAAATGGACAGTGGCTTTGCAACACTGTAAATGTACTTAATGCCATTGAAGTTTACTCCCTAAATGGTTACAATGGTAAATTCTGTATATTTTACCAGAGTGGGAAAAAAAAATCACAAGAAAGTGTTATGCAAAAAGTTCTGTGGGGTTTTATCTTCCAGCAGTTTATAATTCCATTAACATTCACCTCACCTACCCTACAGAGAGGAGTACCATGTGAAAACCACGTTTGGCTCTCTAAGCTAGAACTAAAAACACCCCTACTCTACTCCTTGGAGTTCCCCCAAATGAATCTGTCCACACATGGTTGCTATTGGACCCTACCTGTTGCTACAGTATCAGTATGCTGTTACTAAGGAATGTGACACGTCCTGACTTCCAAAACCACTCTGGGCTCTTTGGTATTAGTCCAATCTCCTTCAAGTACTTAATCATTAAGGAAAAAAAAAAAAGTAAGTTAAGGATTTATCTGGCTACAATTTAAACTCCAGCCATTGTTTAGACAGGGACAGAGCCAATTGTAGTGTTTAAACTTCATTATTATTTAGACAGGGACAGAGCCAAGTTTACAGAATTCTGGAAGGCAAGCTTAACCTTAGGATACCTTCAGCAGTTGTTCTCTGTGGCCAATCCTGAGGATTTCATTTGGAGCAAACCGTTCATCCATTTACACCCCAATTTTCTTCTATGTATTGGAAGTATAAAGATGAATAGAAAAGTACAGCATAGGGAATATAGTCAATAATATTATAATAACATTGTATGGTGGGGCGCCTGGCCAGCTTAGTCAGGAGAGCATGCAACTCTCAAACTCTCAAACTTGTCCGTTTGAGCCCCATGTTGGGTGTAGAGATTACTTAAAAATAAAATCTTTTAAAAATATATAATGTTGTGGGACACCTGGGTGGCTCAGGCAGTTGAACACCTGCCTTCGGCTCAGGTCATGATCCTGGGGTCCTGGGATCAAGTCCCACATTGGGCTCCCTGCTCAGCAGGGAGCCTGCTTCTCCCTCTGCCTGCCGCTCCCCCCTGCTTGTGCTCTCTTTGACAAATAAATAAAATCTTTAAAATACATATATAATGTATGGTGACAGATGGTAACTACACTTACCATGGTGAGCATTGAGTAATGTATAGAATTGTCAAATCACTATGTTGTACACCTGAAACTAATATAACATTGTGTGTAAACTTTTTTTCAATAATTAAAAAAATTTAAGATGAATAAGGCATGACTCCTGCTCTTATGAGGCTGAGAGTCTAATAAAACTGTAGAAATAGTGCGAATAAAATAAAGTAAATGTTAATAGGCATGTGTCCAAAGTGGTGTGGGGTGATGGGTCGGGGTTGGGGGTGAGAAAAGGGGCATCGTGGGTCCCAGAGAAGATGGCATTTGAGCCAAATCCTGACAGAAGAATGGAGCTTTCCAGAATGACAGAACACGAAGGGGGAGTTCAGGGTGAAGGAATGGCATATGCAAAGCCACAAAGCACGGCAGGATGGGCCGTTCAGAAAACCACCAGCAGCCACGCGTGGGTAGAGCAGGGTGAGTGGGAGAGTGGCAAGATCCCGGAAGGATGTAGAAAGAATTTAGAGGTTATCATATGCTCAATGGGCAACTACAAAGGACTTTAAGCATGGAGGGAGCCTGGAGGCGTGCAATCAGGTTTTCATTTCCAAAAAGAAATTTAAAGTTCGGTGGATGGATTTGAGGGATTAGAAGCTTGGCACAAGGAGGCCAGTTGGAAGGCTGTCAGAGTAATGAAGGTGAGAGATAAAGAAAGCCCAGGTTTAAGAGCAAGTTCAGAGGTAGCAGAGACAAGATAATAACTATTTTAATAGATGGAGGTCCAAAATGAGGCCACATTTCTTTGCATCTTGGACTTACATTGTATTGAGGTGGAGCTTGGTCAACCTCCCTAAATTATCTGAAGACATGGTTTTTATTTACTGCTTTTAATTTATTCTACTTTATTATATTTTATTTTTATTTTTTAAGAATAATTTTATTTATTCATTTGACAGAGAGAGAGAGACAGCGAGAGAGGGAACAGAAGCAGGGGGAGTGGGAGAGGAAGAAGCAGGCTTCCCGCTGAGCAGGGAGCCTGATGCGGGGCTCGATCCCCCTGGGATCATGACCTGAGCTGAAGGCAGACGCTTAACAACCGAGCCACCCAGGTGTCCCTCTATTTTTTTGACCCAGTTTCACAGACACTTCAAAAATCAGGAAAGTGTAAGAAGACAGTGAAGTCTCACCTGTTCCCCATCCACTCAATTCTACCCCCAGCCCACAAAAGGTAACCACTGTTTCTCATTCCTTATGTATCCTTCCAGAGATATTTTTAAATGTATACCCAAGAAAATAGGATGATACTTTCTTTCCTTCTTCCTTTTATTTCTTTTCTTTCTTGAGGTTCCTTCTTAGAATAAGTTTAGGAATCCTAAGGGAGCTCATTCAGTCTTGAGGAGTCAGTCCTGGCTATCATTATGTCTACTGATAAGTGCTTCTCCTCTGCAGCACCGTAAGGTATAAGAGCCCCAATGCAGAAAGGCATCCAGCAGGGTGAGGCCTTATCTCATCAGGAGGCCCCATCCATTCCTGGAGCTACTGCCGTAATTGAGGCATGTGTGCTGGTCAGCACCCGGCAGTCCAGGTGAGACCCTGAGCACAGTGGAAAGCACAGGCTTCCCTGAGGCCCCTGGTCTCAGGCTGCGGAGAGAGGACCCCTGTGTTATGCTTAGATATGACTGCTCCACATCCAAGGGGACCCATATTCTCAGTGACCATTAGCCATTTTCCCTAGGCCCACCTGTGAGGTCAAGTGGCTAGACCACAGGGGACCAGCTCTGGGCACTGCTCCCACAGTTAGCATTCCAGAAGAGATCCCCACTCTGACCCTGAGCCTTCTCAGGGGCATTGCTGGCTGTTCTTTCCTGCCAGCCGACCTCCACCCAAGCCACCTTGGGCTGCACCCTGAGTCCAGCAGGGATATTACATTAACTTTGAAAGTAAAAGAAGAGGCCGGTGGGCACCTGGTGGCTCAGTCAGTTAAGTGTCTGGCTCTTGGCTCTTTGCTGGGCATGGGGCCTGCTTAAGATTCTTCCTCTCCCTTTGCCCCTCTCCCCCAAATAAAGAAGAGGCTATAGTTCTGTTTCCTTCTAGAAAGTTCTTGCTGTTTGCAAACCTGGGTGCCTTTGGGAGGAGCACCACTTGAGAGGAGCACCACCTCACTTCACACCCAAAAGCAGCTCAGCCCCAAGGTCTTAGGGACATGAGAGGTTTTTGATTTCACATGCTTGGGGCTGAGCTCTTTTCAGAGTGTGAAGTGGGTAAGTTTGTGATAATAAAGGAGGAGGACTGAGTTTGGGGAGGATCAGGGAGGGGAAATCAGTTCTGAACATGTTGATTTTATCCCTGTGACCTCTCAGCCTCCTACTGCAAACATAAATCCTGGCTTTAGTGGGGTTTCAAAGCTGCCCATCCCTGAATTTTGTGTTTTCTTTCATGGTTAACTTTAAGCTTCTCCCAGACTTTCCTAACTAAGAAAATAATATTCTGGAATTTATTTATACAGGATGTGCGAGACAATACACTATATGATGCTCACGGGATATAACTCGATACCCGCCAAATATCATTGTAAGAGTGTTTAGTAATTTTACACAGATATTTAAATGGCAGTGAGAAGAGGACGGCTATGTAGAGCAGGAACTTAGAACTCCCAGAGGCTACTGTCATGCCACGTATGTAACTGGCATTCAATGACTCAACCTCAATATTACTGATAGCTAACACTTGTAAGTACTTACTAGGTGCCAGAAATGGGTCTCACCATTTTACATGCCCTATCTCTAGGAGAAAGGTATTATGTATTACTGCTGCTGTTTTTACTGTTACTGTATTTTCCACAATTGACAGATGAGAAAACCAAGGCTGGTAGAGGTTAAGTAACTTGCTTTTCATCAGTTACTCTATGAGGATGTCAGTTTGGCTGCTAACAAGGCCCAAAGTAACAATGGCTTAGACAAGATAGAAGCTTAATTCTCACTTATGTTAGTCTCGTGATGAGCAGTCCAGGGCTGAGAAGGCAGCCCGACCTTGTCCGGGCGGCATGGTTCTTTCATGTCGCTCTGCCTTCCTTAGGGGTACGGGATTCCTTTGTCAAGGATGGAGCAACATCTCTTCCGTATTTCCAACAGAGCAAGAAAGGAAGAGGAGATCCAGCCCGCCCCTTCAAGGGCGTGGCCTGAGGTTGTGTTCAGATCCCATTGGCCAGAATGTGGTCACATGACCGTGCCTAGTTGCAAAGCACCCTAGGAAATGTAGTATTTATTCTTGAAGGTCGCACGTCCAGTTAAAATTCAGGGGAAAGGGGGAAATGGGTACTGGAGGACAAATAGTGATCTCTACCACAGTCAGAAATAGAACTGGGATTTAAACCCAGCAGTTTGACTTCCAAGCCAGAGCTCTTAACCATTATGCTCATCATACTGTTGTCTAAGAAAACTTAAATGAGGGTTAGGAGTTGGTTTTGGTCTTTCTGATCCTTCTCTACAGTATGAGACTTTGTTTTAATATTCTGCTTTGTGTATGTGCACATGAGGATGTACAAGTGTGGGTGTGCACACATGATACAGCTTATAACTCTCGCAGTGAAAAAGTTTTTCAATATGGTTGTCCTTTGAAGGGGAGTCAGGTAATGTTTCCTCTCACTCTGTCCTTATAGACTTTACGTTGTTAGTTTCCTTCCTTCCTTCCTTCCTTCCTTCCTTCCTTCCTTCCTTCCTTCCTTCCTNTCCTTTTTTCCTTCCTTCCTTCCTCTCTCTCTCTTTCTTTCTTGGCATTTGCCAAATGCCTCACACTCTGTGATGCTTGGTATATTATGCCATCATCAGTTTAATGATTTTCTCTGTCACCAAACTGTAGGATTGGGCTTAGAAATCACTTGCCACAAATGAAAATACCCAATCTTTCATTAGCAAGTGGGGCAAGCTAGGGCAATTTTTAAAAATACTTAGTGTGAGAACACTCAAAATTAAGATATGTCAAACCTCATGAATTTGCCACAATTCTGTACTTTTCATCAGAAGACCAGTATTCCCAAGTGCTCTATTTTAGGGTTACCTTAGTAGGATACTATCGAAATCAGAAAGCTTCATAATGTCGCATGTATGTCTAACTGCACTCCTGATGCCTGTTTTCTCACCCCCGGTAAAAGCAACTTTGTCTGAATCTCTCAGGACACTTGAGACGTGTTTTACAAAGCCAATTTTAAGTAAGTATTAATTCAATGGAGCATTCCTGGTGTGGCTCTTTCAGCTGTGCAGAATGCCATAGCAATGAGGAAATTGTTTGTTTCAGAGCAGGAGATGCCAATGCAGTGACAGACACTTTTTTTAAGGCATGTAGCTGGTGGCTGTTAAACCTACATTTCCTGACATTCATAATGGCCTGTTAGCCCCTGGACGTGAGCAGAGAGTTAGTTAACACTCGGGCCTTCTTTTTCACAGTGTGTTTAACAATGCAGAGGGCTTTTAAATAATTATTTCATCTGATCTTAACAATAACTCTCTGAGATCGGCAGGGACATCTTGGCAGCATAAGAACATCCTAAACGTCATTCTCACAAGACAAAGCCCTGGTCTTCCTACTTTAGAACATGGGTACTCCCTAGTAAGTAGAAAGCACACTTAAATCATATTCTTTTCTTTCTCTCTTTCTTTCTTTCTTTCTTTCTTTCTTTCTTTCTTTCTTTCTTTCTTTCTTTCTTTCTTGTGTGTGGAGGTGCTAGGGATCAAACCTGGGTCCTCATACAATTAAATTAGATTATTTTCAACAAATATTCTTGAGCCCATCCTGTGGGCCAGGGTGCTGTGAAATGTTGGGATGCCACAGAGGAACAAGACGCAATTGCTTCTCTCAAGGAATTCCACCTCTCAGAGGAGAGACAAGAACACCACTGTCTATCATCTGATGCTAAAAGTGCCATAATCAATGTCTTCCGTGGAAGGGGGGTAGGGAAGAGAAAGATTCAGAGAATCAGAGGGGACGTCTTTGCTGAGTCCTGAAGTGTGAGTAGGATTCTGCCTGGCAGAGAAGTGTAGGGAGGACGTTCTAGGGAGTGGTCACAGCATGTGTGGGAGACAGAGGCATGGACTATGTGACCTCAGAAAATGGAGAGAAGTGGGTGGCTAGAGCATGGATGTGGGAGGAGGGATGCATTTGATTAGGTAGGTGGAGGAGGGCCTTGTTTGCCAGAACTACCTGGTCTGGATTAGTCCTGTAAACCAGGGAGGTGGTAAAGAGTAGATCTAGTTGGGTATAAGTCCAGACTCCAAGGGCTTGTTGACTTGGGGAATTTACTTAACCATCATCTCTAAAATGGAGGTGATACTCATACTTATGGGTTAGTTTTGAATATTAATGACTTGTGTATGTTAAAGTGCTTAGCACATAGTAAGTGTTGAATAACTATTAACTACCATCCAGCTAGTATTTCCTTACCTTTTTTGAATCGGACTTCCTTGAGAATGGATGAATCATCTTCCTACACACAATATTTTGGGTATAATTTAACGGAGTTCACAGATCCCCTGAAGTAGGAACAGTAAAGGATAAAACAGGAAGATTCCAGAAACATTTTGTGAGATAGAATCTACAAGGTTGGGTGACCAATGAGATGTAGTGAGAAAGGAGGGTGTGAGGTCACTCCATTAACACAGACAGAAGGGGAAGAAGTGTTTGTGTTCTGTTTATTGCTTATTGCCTTTTCCTTCATATGTAGGAGATTGGCATGAGCCAGAAAAAATACCAGTTCATTCAGCAAATATGGACTTAATATACCTTTCTTAAGTGCAAACTGTGGCTCTAGGTTTTGCTTTGGATTTCTCTGACATGCCTGTGGAACATGGAAATATCAAACAGGCAGCCGCAAATACCAGTGTCACCAGCCATTAGTTTCTGGCCAAGTGATTGTGGAAGGGTAAGGCTGAGATCATCTAGGAGAGGGCAGAGAAGGAGACCAGACTACCAGTGGTGGACCTCAGAGGTTCCTGGACCCCAAGGCCACAGCAAGGGAAAGGAAGGCATTTGCGTGGAATGGTAGAGGCAAGAGTTTCCAGAAGGAGGGGGTGATCATTGTGTAAATGCAGCACAGACACTGCTGAGCCAAGGACCTAGAGGAGCAGGCCCTGTGTTTGATAGTTAGGAGGTGGCTGTGGCTTTGGAGACAGTGGCAGGGACAGAAGCCAAATTCCAGGGGGTGCAGACGAGAAAGAAAGCGAGGAAGCATGAGCATTGGTGTAGGAAGTTTGGGGTAAAAGCAATGAAAGCAGTAGCTGCAGGGGAGGAAGGGTGGAGAAACAGAGCTTTCTTTTAGGTTGGAGTGGCATTATTGTAGTCTGAGGGGAAGGAGCCAGGCTAGAGGAAGCCATCAAAAATGCAGACGAGGGAGGAGACCTCCGTGGAGCCAGGGTTCAGCTCAGAGGCCCAGCACTCACTAACACCGGGTGAGGGATGCTTGTTCTTCGAGGTGAAAGTGAAGAAGTTTCCAGAATGGTATAGGCCTTCCATCTGAGAAGGCATCCATAGTCATTTCTGAATCCCTAGTCTCTTTTCTAGGTAGGCCCAGCTCCTAGAATTCAGTCTATTTCTTCCTCTCCTCAAATGCTGCCAGCACTCCAGGACTTGAGGCCGGCTGGAGAGGGAGTTGTAATAGCTGGGGTTTCCACCTTCTTTGCTTTCCCAGAAGACAAGCATTTGGAGTTGATGGTCGATCATGATGCATGAAGAACCTAGCTGCGGTTACAGCTGAAGATTCTCATGGCATCCTTTCCTCACTTTCACTGGTTCTTCTTTTTCTTTCCCAGAGGGGTTCTTTCCTCTGCAGTCTGGGTCTCTCACCCTGCACCTTGCTTCCAGCTGCGTGGCCTGCCCACTGCTTGCCCTGCTTTTCCTGACGCTACATGCTGGATGCCCAGGGCTCTGTCCTCCGCTCCTTCTCCTCCCCTAGTATACACTGTCCCTGGGCCACCTCCTCCCATGCTGTCACTTTAAATCACATCCCAGGCCTGCCCTCTCACCCCAACACCAGAACTCACCACCTTCTGACTGATATTTCCACATGCCAACAACAGCACTCTGGATTTTATCCACCACTCTCTGCTCCTGCTCTCATTCTCCACTCTCAACATATGCCCATGGTATTGGTTCCTCGGTTGCTTAACCAAAACCCCAAAGTCATCCTTGATTCTCCTCTTTCCTGTAGTCCCTTACTCAGTCCTGTGGATTCTACTTCCAAAGTACTCTGATATCTGTCCACGTCTCCTCTCTCCAGTCCAATGCCGCTCACCAGGTGATTTGCAGACCAGCAGCATCGGCACCACCTGGGCATTGGTTAGAAATGCAGAAATCTTCGAGTCCTCTCCAGAATCCAAAACATTGGGGTTGGGCTCCCTCAGAGGATTCTGAAGCCTTAAAGCTTGAGAAGCACTACTGTGGCCCAAGACTTCATGTTCTCCACCAGTTCAAGCCACTTCGATAGCCTCCATCTGGTCTCCATATTTTCTCCCTTGCCTCACTGTTATCTGCTGTCCTAGCAGCCAAAGTGATTGTTTCTAAAAACAATTAAATCCGATTATGTCACCCATACACATGCTCCCATACCCCCCACAGCAGTTTAAGACTTCATAGCCTCCCCTGCACGTAGCATAACTCAGGTTCTCTTTCCTGCTTCTCAGAGCCCTGAGGCAAATTTTGGCCACCTCTCTCACAGAAGCTCCCTGTTCCCTTTCCCTGGGCTCCAGGTGCACTGGCCTCTCCCTTCAGCAGATCTACTCAGCTTCAGCCTGTTCCTGACTTGGGACCTTTGCAGTGGCTGTTCCTCTGCCTGCAGTGCTCTTCCCTGAACTAAATAGCTGCTTCCCTCATGTCATTTACCTACTCCCCCCTTTAGAGAGGCCTGCACCAACTAACCAACCCAAAGAAGCCCTGCTTTACCGAATTACAAGGTTTTAACCCTCTGCATAGTACTTATTACTACCAATTTTTTCTTGTTTATTTATTGCCCAATGTAATACAAGTTTTATGAGAACAGGAACCTGGTTTGTCTTGTTCATTGCCATGTCCGAGTGCCTGGCACATAATAGATGTTCAATAAATGTTTGTCAAATGAACTTTACTTCTTCCTTACTTTAGGCCTGCGGCTGCTCTCTGTGAGCCGATGTCCACTCAGATGCTCAATTACTCCTCTCACGTGGCTGCATTTCTGGGAGCCCTGGGTCCATGTGATAGTGCGGTCCCTGGGGAGCACATCTCGAAAGGAGGCTAGAATCTGAGAAGACAGTAACCTCAAAAGGAGGTAAGAGCATGAGAGAACATTAGCCGGCTACTTTTGTGGAATTTCAGGGAGGGAATCTGGGAGTTGACGCCTGAGGGCCTCTATTTTTGTGGTGTGGTTGTTGAGTAGTCAGTAAAGTTGACTCGTTTCCGTGAACATGGACTTTCTGGTTAGGGAAGCCTGGGTTCAAACCCTGGCACTGCCATATATTGCTCTGAGGCCCTGAGCAAGCTACTTCCACTCTCTATACCTCAGTTTCCCATTGTGAATTGGGGAGAGTAATATCTATAACAGAACTGTTGAGAGATGTAAATGAGATGCCTATAATGTTTTAGGCAGATGGTAAACCACCCCATAAGTGTTAGCTATTACTATTGTTGTTGTTATTGTTTTATACCAAGAGGGAAAAAATATGAATAGCACTGAGAACTTAAAAAAAAAGAAGAAGAAAGGAAGGAAGGAAGGGAAGAAAAAAAAATGTAAAAGTAAGAAAAAGTACAGCCATGCTCAAATTAAGAAAAATGCAAGCTAGAGGTACGTGGAGATGTCATTCATTACCTTCCAAATTGGCAAAGCCTAGAAAGTCACCTAACACCATCAGTGGAGATATAAAAAGGCTGGCGGGAGGGTGAAGTGGTACAACCACCTCCCTGGAGAGAATATTGGCAATAGCTAACAAAATTACACATGAACATACCCATTGGCTCAGCTAATCCACTTCTAGGAATTTATGCTACTGATACCTGGGCACACGTGCAAAATGATGTATGTAAAGGTTATTCATTTCAGCAAAATGTTGGAAGCAACCTATATATCCATGAGCAGGGAAATAGTTAAACAAATCATAGGGTATCTATATCATGTAACCAATAAAATGAGAAAGTTCCTTCATGTAGTTTTGTAGAACACTCCCCAAATAGATTGTTAGGCGAAAAAAGCGAAGTGCAAGATCCAGTGTATAGCAGGATATAGCAAAAAGCAGACCGCAGGGAGAAAATGTACATGTTTATATATTCTTTTGTCTAACCAGAACTCTAACTGGACAGAGTAGAAGAAAAATTTTTTGTTGTATACTCTTTTGCATCTCTTGAATTCTGAGCCGTGTGAATGCACTGTTAAAAAAGATGGAAGTTTTGATTTTTAAAAACTTAATTGTTAGCATTAATGCCCAACGCGTCTAGCTGATGACTAGTTCTAGGAATGGTGAATCTCTCTTAATGGTGAATCTGCCTTAATGTCAGAGGAAAATCATTAGTAACAAAGATACTAAATATCCTGAGTTCTTTAGGTTCTGTGCTTGATGGTGTAACAGTTGGCTCGCAAAGGAGATGCCCACAAGCAGATAATAAACTGTGCCTGTGGGAATGTATATCAGCTTGCAGAGAATGTTGTGAATGTCTCCCAAGTTTTTGAACACAAATTTTTCTTTCTTGCATTTCTTTCTTTCTAGCCTTAAAAACAAATAGCATGTATCTGGAAGAAACAAATAGCATGTATCCAGAAGTTTTCAAGCATTATTGTTTTAACTGTGCTTGTTTGGAAAGAAGCAAGAAAGAAAGGGAATATACTTTTCTTTACATTTCTTCTGCATTCCTTTTAGCTGGCAATTTTCTGTGAGAACCTAAGAGCTTAAAGGAAGGGGAAGTCAGCTTTCTGAAGGGTGCTGCCTCTCCATTTTGAGAGTTTATCTACATGACAGTGCCTCCTACTCCTGCCAAACTGCCCATCTCTGCCAACTTCCTTACCACACGTTGTCATGCCTTATGCATTCTTTTTTAAATTCTTTTTTATTTTATTTATTTTTTAAATTTTTATTGTTTTAAAGATTTTATTTATTTGACAGAGAGACAGCCAGCGAGAGAGGGAACACAAGCAGGGGGAGTGGGAGAGGAAGAAGCAGGCTCCCAACCGAGGAGCCTGATGCGGGGCTCGATCCCAGAACGCCAGGATCATGCCCTGAGCTGAAGGCAGATGCTTAACGACTGAGCCACCTAGGTGCCCCAAAATTCTTTTTTATTTTAAAGTAATCTCTACACCCAACACAGGACTCGAACCTACAATCCCAAGATCAAGAGTTGCATGCTCTACCAGCTGAGCCAGCAGACACCCCCAGCCTATTCTTTCCCTTGCCTCTGACTTCTTCTAAACCCTTGACCCCTGGCAGATCTGGTTGTTCCGCATGTACTACCTAAGACTCAGGGGATATAGCTGGGTGTTGACATTCGTTAGTTGATTATTTAATTCCATGAACACTGAGTTCCTACTATGTATCTCACACCCTATCAAGTGCTAGAAACTAAGAGAGGAGTCAGAAGTGATTCTGATAGTTTACCAGATAGCTCACAGTCATTCGGGGAAACAAAATGATAACACAGCGTGAGACGTGCACGAGTGATACGTAAGCAGCAGGAAGGGGCACCTAACCCGGCTTTGGTGGGAAAAGAGTGTTCAGGAGGCATTCCCGGGGAAGCGAGGTCTGAGAGGAGTCTTGAAGGATAAGTGGAAGTTAACCTGAGGAAGGCACGAGGGAAGGAGCTCTAGAGAGTGAGGGCTCGGGCACTGGAGGCGAGGCCTGGACTCCGGAGGAGCCTTCCGTGGAGAGGGAGGTGGTACAGTTTCACAAGAGCAGAAGCTTGAAGGTAAGTGTGTGTGTGTGTGTGTGTGTGTATTCACTCATGTTTAGGGCATGATGACGTGCGTGCGCAGCAGGATGTGGCAAGAGATGAGGGAATAGAGAGTTTCAGGAAGGAGGAAATAACCAGTAATGTCAAATGCAACAGAGGGCCATTGACTAACAAGTACTAGGTCACAGGTGACCTTTTCAGAGAAGTATCTCAGGAGTGGTGAGGCCTGAGCCAGGTTCTGGTACATTGAAGAATGAAAGGGAGAGTGTAGGACTCAGATAATAGTAAACATTGACCACCTTCTGTATGATGAGGTTCTGTGCTGTTGCGTTCATTCTCACAACCACCTGAGAAGTAGAGAGCACCTATATCCCTGGTTTACAGAGGGGGAAACTGAGGCCCAGGGAGGCAAAGCAAAAGGTCCTACAGTTACAAATGGCAGAACTGGGAGCTAAAGTTTCCAGAGTCTAAACTCTTGGCCACGAAGAAGCTGAAATTCCAAAAATGTGGCAGTTGCCAGAGAATGACCTGAGGCCAAGGATATTAATTTTTATTATTTTTTAAGGCTGCTGGAGCTTGGAGAACATTTATAAACTGAAAGAAAGGTGCCTGGAGACATGGAGAGAGCGATGATTAATAGAGCAAGGTCCAGGAAGATAAGGCTGAACTCTGGATGTGTCAAGAAGAATGTCACTGGTAACCCTCGAGACCACAATTTCTGCAGTGGGGGAGGGGGGGTCCAGAACAGAGGAGAGCAAGGCCTTAACAGCTGCTATTAGAGCAGAAGGGGTGGGGATGGCCGTGGGTAGGATGGAAACAGCCAGGCTGCAGACACAGCAGAAAGGCACATGAGGGTGTGACTCACACAAATACATGTTTTGGAAAATGTTTCCACTTTCGTTAGGAAGCTGGGAGGCCAGGGCTTAGGGTGATTGCCCGTTCCAAGGAACAGACATGCACTGAACTCAAAACAGTACTTAAACTGACCTCGGCTGGATCCCCAAAGGCAGCCTGACCTTTTCCATCCCTCAAACCTCTTCGAAAGAGTAGATGCTTAATTCTAATTAATAAATTATTTATAATCCTTATTATTAGTCAGAAGGTGCTGGTTTGGTGACTGGCATTTAGTGGCTTCTGAATTATGTTGTGATGATGATAACTTCTTGCTCACCATGGTCGTTGCCTTGTATTGAGCAACTGTACATGTGTGTTCAGCCCTGCGAAGGGCATCAGCCCCGGACCTTTACACCGAGCATGCGTGAGGCTGGGCCATTCAGCGACCTGTCTGACATCTATGTCACAGCTACGGTATAAACCTAAATCCGTTAGACTCTAAAACCAAGCGCTCGGCCACCAGGCAAACATACCTGTAATCCAAACTTTCCATCAGATTTCTTTTTGAAGGGCCTTACAGGAGGAATTTCAAATGAAGGGCTTGTAAGACTCTCCAAGAAAACAGGATATAGCCGCTGTTTGATACTGTCTTTGCTGCAAAACATGTAAAATGCCTTATTTTTAAAATTTAAGAATTTTTTATTTGGCAAAATTCAAGTGTGTATTTCAGATAAATACACACCACACAGAATTAACTGTCAATGCGTTGCTACATTCCCCCCAGATCTTCTGTAGGCCTATACAGGATGTGTGTGTGTATACGTGTGCGCAGATGCATTTCTTTACATGAAGAACGTCATTGTGAACATATGCTCACATAAAAATATATAGTTTCAACATCATTTTTGATACTTGCCTTGAAATACTTTTATAACACACTTACCTGTGCCACAGCATGCTTGGGAAGATAAACAATCACGAATAAGAATATTTTGCAATTTATTTGATCGATGCTAGGAGGAAGTCTGTTCAGATTTTTTATAGTTTGTACTGGAGTGCCCTGACTCTTCTATATAGATCAGAGGGTGGTAGAGAATAGGGGCTAAGCGTACAGACTTTCAGAAGCCAGACTGTCTGGGCTGAGTGCCAGCTCCCAGTTTCCCCATTTATTAGCTGCGTGACCTTGAGCAACTTGCTTATCCTCTCAGTGCCTCAGTTTCCTGATCTGTCTAAAGGGGAATCATAGTGCCTAAATGAGTTAGCCCATGTAACATGCTTAGAACAATGCCGGGCCCTCATAGCATTCAATCAATGTTTGTGTTTCAAAGTACATTCATCTGTGTTATGTAAACGTTCAAGCTGGTGAGTCATTTAGTCCAAAAACCCAGAGTCCGTTTGACACAGCTGAAGCAGATGTAGAAGCTTTTCGGGTTGATTCCTGTGTCGGGGACTGGGGTCTGTATTTTTACAAACCTCTCCAGGTGAATGAGCCTTAGGATCAGGCAGGTTCCTAAGCCATTGGTCTAGAACCCTGGACACAGTTGGACAGAAGCTGGGTGGTGGGCGCGACTAGAAAGATTCAAAACAGTGAGTTTGAGATGGCCCCACCCAGACAGTGGCCCTTTGTTAGGAGCGTGGCAGGGTGATGTGATATTTAAAGCTGGAACTTTGTCAGCTGAAAACCAGTTGATATAAAGAGGGCCAAAGTAATGAAAAGGTGGAGGAAACCTGTGGACAGAGTAGGTTTCTTTCTGGAGTTAATCAGTACTTTATTCGCAGGGATATTTTTTCTACTTTTGGTTCCTTTTGGCTTTGTCTAGCTTATTTTTGAAAGTATTTCAGACATACATTTTGTCCTTATGATACAGCTAAGGTTTATTTAGTATGTGCTGGGCACATTTATTTGATGTAACCTTCCAGTTAGCTGTAGGAGGTATGTACGATTGTTCCCATTGCACAAATGAAAAAAACTAAAACCGGGGGGAAGTGAAATAACTTGCACAAGGTGCAATATCCATTCTCCCCTTCTTTAGAAACATAAGGGCAATTTTATTTGGGGTGGTAATGGCACCCAATGAAAAAAACTGTATTTTCCGCAACTAATGAATCATCGAACTTTACATCGGAAACCGGGGATGTACTGTATGGTGACTAACATAATATAATAAAAAAAATTTTAAAGAAAAAGAAAAAAACCTGTTTTTTCCAGTGCCCCTTCCAGCTAGGTGTGGCCTAGCTGGTTATGGCCAATGAGATGTTATCTGGTTCTGGCCAGTGAGATGCAAATGAGAGTACTGCGTGGGTCCTCTGGGAAGGTTCTTTAAAAGGTATTGACTCTGCCATGAGGTCCTTCTTCATCCCTCCTTCCTGATGCCTGGAATGCAGACGTGGTGATAGGAGCCTCAGTAGCCATCTTGTACTTTGAGGCTATAAATTATGTATTAGGTGGTAGTGGAGAAAGAAGGAAGAATTTTGGTCCTTGATGATTGTGGAACTGCCACATCTGCCCCGGGCTGCCTAGCTCTAACATATACGAGAGAGAAATAAACTTGTATCTTGTTCAAGTTTCTTTTATCAACCAACAAACACAACCCTAACTGTAATAGTACCTCATGCTTGTGTTGTGCTTTATCAGAGCGCATGTGCCAGATGCTTTTCTAAGTCGTTGCTGTATGTTGACTGATTTTGTCCTCACCCTATAATGTAAGTACTGTTATTATTCCCATTTTGAAAATGTGGAAATTGAAGCAAAGAGAGATTCAGTGACTTGCCCAGCGTCACCCAGCTCAAAGTGGCAGAGCCAACAACACACAGCTAGTAAGAGTTAGCTGTGGGATTAGAACGCAGGTCTGTCTGACACCAAATCCATGCAGCAATTGTATTATCCTTGTAATAACTGGAACTGTATGGCCTCTTTCATATTCAGTGTGAATATGGTGCACTTTGTCGTTTTCCTTACCTCAATTTTACCTTCTACTTTAATTCACAAAATGGGGGACCACTAGCTGGTGGCCATGGTTTCTCCAGAAGATCAGAACAGACTTATTAGGACCCACCTAAGATTCCTAACTCCTTAAACCTCCAAAAGAAATGTCACGGATGGATTCCAAAGTTAATTATTTTAAAAAGCATTCATGGAATCCCATTCACCGTTGCTTCCGTTACAAAACTGTTTTGCTGCTTTCATCATCAGGCAGAACTACATCATAAACAGAGTTGAGCTATCCATCAATCCGCTCATTCATTCATTCAACAAACACTCAGCATCTGCTCTTCACCAGGCGTTCTCCCCAGTGCTAGGATACTGCAATAATGACAGACAAGGTAGAATTCACACTCTGCAGAAAGCGAGGCAGAAAACGAACACATTAACAAATAAACACACAAGAAAATATCAGGGGCAAACATGCGATGCAAAGGAAAGGAGTGGTAGAGGCTCCTTTAGGAAGGTTTCACTGAGGTGGAGATATTTGAGCTGGGACTTGGTAGGGAAAGGGAAGTCCCTTGGAAAGATCAGGGAAGGGCCTTCCAGACTGAGGGAACGTGATTCCCTGGGGTCGGAATGAGTGTGGCATGTTCAAAGGACAGAAAGCCCGTGTGACGGGAGCATAAGCAAGGGGAAATGGCATGGGGTGAGGTCTGAGAGTTTGATGGGCCAGATCATGCCAGCTGTGAAGGCCAAGTTAGGGGATTTTGCTCTAAGAGACAGGGGAAGCTGTTGGAGGGTTTTAGGCAGCAGGGCAGATATTTGTCACTCTGGCTGACCAGCATGCCAGAGCTCTTCTTATTTTGGTAATCACGAAAGTAATGGAAGGCAGGGTCCCAGTTCTCATTGTGGAAGCCAAGGCTTAGAAGGGATGAGAACGTCTCTCTTAATATTTAGAACAAGGCCAATCTGATGCTGCAGTGTGGGACTTTGAATCTCAAAGAGGCAAGGCCAGTTAGAAATTATTAGGGCGGCCACGGTGCAGTCAGGAGTGCACAGGGGTACGTGTGCAGGGGCAGGGGGGTCCAGCATATGGTGATCAATGGCCGTGGCACCTGGCTACCCTAAACATCCCGTGCAAAGGAATCAGGCTGCATCCTCAGCAAACCATTCCAGGAGCTTCACTGTGCAAGCCTTCCTCTGTACTTTGGTCTCCAGTCTTCCTCTTGATTGTCTTGAGTTCCCCAGTCAGTTTCAATAAATTCCTCTTCTGTTCAAAATTTAGCCGGCGCTGGTTTCCGTGGTTGGAAACCAAGCGCCTTGACTAGCACAGCAGGGGAGTGACGCAATTTGAGGCACATTTTCAAAAGATAACTGGCTGCTAAGTGGGAAATGGGTTAAAAAGTCTCTCAGCCAAGGGCCAATCAGAAACAAATCACAGTAGGTCTTGCAAACAAAGGGGCTTTAATATAAGGGATTGCTTTCACAGTCCTTAGAAGGCGGAAAGTAAAAGGAAGAGGGTAATAAGCCAGGGATTGGTAACTGCAAGAAGTAGCTCCTACCTCCTAAGGTGGGAGAGCATGTTGTGTGACCCTTCCCTAGGAGCTTGGAGGAGGGGCTTCATAGAGCTGGTGCTGGGATGTCTGAGGGAAGCCTTACCCTGCTCAGACCTCTGAGGAGGGGGTGCGCTCTGGCTGGTTGCTCTCACCAAAGGAGTGTGGCTCTGCAGGTCCCCAGATCTCTCAGGGGCACTGCTCTGCAGGTGAGGGCATGGGCAGCACTGGCCCCTGGGGTGCTGTGAGTACTCCAAGTCCCCGGAAGCTGGCGCCAATTGTATGCTGCTGCTCGAGCAACAGTGAAAAACACAAAGTGAAGAACAGAAAAGAAGTTCCTTCTCCCTTCTCCCTTCTCTCCACTTTTCTTTCTCCTTCTAATGCTTCACATTGCCAAACCCAACAGGAGGCCGTCTAGCTGCGAGGTGGGGAGAAGTTTGCATCATCCGAAATCCAGATTCCAGAGAAGAGCTTAAAAGGGGATCTCGGAGGCCACAGATAAATACCGGTCCAGGAGCGTCAAGGCCAGTTAGGAGGCCAGGGCAGTCACCCAGGAGAAAGACAGTGGCATGGACTAGGATACCGGCAGCGGAGATAGCAAGAAATAGGTCAGGAAGACGACAGCCTCTGGCCCAAAGCTGCAGTTCCTGGTGCAATAGTCGCTGTTATTAAAGGACCTACCATAGGCTCTGTTCTTCAGGCCAGTGGGGGCCTCGGTTAGCACAGGCTTGTCACACCGGCACCGCCACCACCCGCGCTAAGCTGCGTAAGTCCAGGGGCCGCAGTGCTTGTGCAAGGTGCTCCTTGAGGCCCCGGAGGAGTCGGTCCTCAGGAGCTGGCTGAGGCCCTGCAGCAGAACATGAAAACTGTGCTGTGCCTGGAGCAGCTGGAGCGTCACCACTCGCGTAGTGCTCCTACCCCAAGGAAGAAGTGACCCCCTATTTGAAGAAGTTATATTCAAATGACTACTGTTGTATCAGTAGCTTTGATGTGTATGAGTATGGGCTGCCTCCAGGAACCGCACGCCATCCATCCCTAAGCGTCAGGCACTCCTCTCAGCGGTGGCTCAGTCTTCCCTTTCCGTTGTAACAGCTTCTTGAGGGTCAAATATGTTCATATTAAAGTGGTCATTATTAAAAGGAAAAAAATGGCAAGACTTGATTTGAGATCAGAGATAGAATTGATAAGAATTTCCTCTGAGAGCTTAGGGATGAATTTAGTATCAATATTATCAAGACAGTTACTGGATACCTGCTCTTTGACAGGGTAAGAGCCCAGAGCCCAGTGAGGGGTGGAGAAGCACCTAGAAACTCAAGCATAGGGAAGCTGTTAGCTCTAGGTCTGAAGAGACAGGGGAGGGAGCTGCAGTCAAGGAAGAGGGGACACCAACAGAACCTAAGCCTCCCATGGGAGAGTAAGTGCCCCGCCCAGGCTTTGTTCCTCTTACTCTCTGTCTTCTGCTCTATCTCTCAACCAGAACCAGAGGCTCAGGGAGTCCAGGTACTGCGATGGGCAGAGACCAGCCTTCCCGGCACAGGGCAGGAGAGGCAATGGATCTATAGGAGAATATCCAACAATACCTTATAAGCAGTGAATTTTTTCTCCATGTACTACACT
This sequence comes from Ailuropoda melanoleuca, assembly GCF_002007445.2. Taxonomy (NCBI): domain Eukaryota; kingdom Metazoa; phylum Chordata; class Mammalia; order Carnivora; family Ursidae; genus Ailuropoda; species Ailuropoda melanoleuca. The sequence continues at coordinate 70,176,975 of NC_048226.1, forward strand.
ATATTTGCACAGCCTTTGAACTGTCTAAGGTAGTTTCAAATCAGTTATTTCATTTTATACTCAAAAGTACTGCAGTGGTTAATTTTATATGTCAACTCGACTGGATCACAGGGTATCCAGACATTTGGTCAAACATGATTCTGGATGCTTCTGTGAGCATGTTTCTGGGTGAGATTAACATTTGAATCCATAGACTGAGTAAAGCAAATTGCTCTCCCTACTGTGGGTGGGATCTCATCTAATCTGTTGAAGGCCTGAATAGAAGGAAAGGGCTGACTTTTCCTCAACTAAGACCTCTGCCTGACTGCTTTCAAGCTGGGACACGGGGCTTTTTCCTGCATTTGGATTTGATCTGAAACATTGGCTCCTCTTGTGGCTTGAGCCTGCTGGCTTTTGGACCAGAAATACTCCATTGACTTTCCTGGGTCCCCAGCTGGCTGACTGCTGATCCGGGGCCTTGTCAGCCTCCACACGCATGTGAACCTACCTTACAAAAAACCTCTCTCTCTCTACTTCTTTCTATATACTCCTGTTGGTTTTGTTTCTCTGAAGAACCCTGACTAATCCTTGTAAACTAGGCAGGGCAGGTGTTATCTCCAGAAAGAGACGAATAGGACTGTTTGGAGAGCTCAGTAAGAGGACAGAAATTATAAGGTCGGTCTTAACTCTTGTTCTTTTTTGCCATCTGTTTAAGCCATGCTCACTCTGTTTATGGAACTCTCGATAGTGGCAGGGGTCCCAGTGATCAGTTTTTTCTAAAACAGCATCGACCTGTTCACCCAATAAGACCTTGAAACTCCCTCTCTCTTTTCTTCCCAGCTAAATTGTTACCAAACTTTCCAAATATCCCTTTAATCTGTTCTCTTCCATTTTTGCCATAATTTAGGCCCTCCCCTTTCTTCCCTGGAGTAAGCTCACCATGAGTACTTACACATTTGCGTGATTGTTGATTGAATTTGCCTCCTGCACCAAGCCTAGGGTCCACAACCCACTACTGTGACCGCCAGCTCTTGTCACACACACAAGTCTCAGCATATTTGTTGTTGAATTAACCATCTTTCTGTCTAGTCTCTTTCTTTCTCTAATCATACTGCCAAGAGTGAACTTTTAATATGCAGATATGATCTCTCCACTTATCTGTTCTTCATTCTAGCAGAAGTCCTGAACTAGAGGCCTGTGGGCAACTCTAAAGATGTTTCATCTAGCTCCCACGACTTGAAAAAAAATTTTTTTTGAATAATTGCCAACTTAAAAAATCTTGGTCTGTCTGACAAAAGTCGGAAATTGCAGCTTTTCTAGACAAGATTTGGTAACCTGGGTAAGTTTCAATGTCTTATCCTGGCTTCCAGGCCTTCTGTTGTCTCACTCTGTCTCCATTTACAACTTCTGTGCCTCCTGGGCTCCAAATCCACATATATTATGTACAGGGGACCATATGCCTTCCTGCCTCTGTGCTTTCGTCCTGGGAAGTCTTGGATGCCCTTCCAACCAATGACCACCTCTTATCATCCTCTCTGACTTCTGCTCAGCCTACAAGACTTAGCTTGGTTCTTTTCCTCTAGGAAGGCTTTCTCGCTGGCAGTAGGCATTCCTCTTCCTAAAATACTCCTCACATTGTTTTGGAATTATTTGCAACCTGTACAGCCCCTTCTACCAGATTTAAGTACCAATACAATTGCATTTCTTCTGGGTGTGAAATAAATTGCTCACAGCCTCCCTTCCCCAATAAGTGGGACTCCAATTGCCTGAATTCAAAAATTAGAACTAGGAAACATCATCAGTCCCCCCGTAGGCCCCTATTTTACTCTGTGGTTGATTCTGTTACTATTCTATAGGGTCGATATTCAAAGTTGGTTTTGTAAAATAGTCTATATTTGTCTGCTACAAGGATGACAGCCTTGCATTGCATATTCCTCACTGTGCTCTGAGGAAGATCCCTTCAGAGTTGTCCTGAGTCAGAAATGTTTCTCTTTGACTCTTTAACTTACAATCTTGTGCTCATCCTTTCTCTCAAAGCCCACCCTGCATACCAGGTTAGCCAGGACAGGAGGGGCTTCCCAGGGACTCCCCCTTTGCTCTGGTTAAGTTCCTCTTTGGGGCCTTTTCCTCCTGTCTCACCAGGGGAACTGAGTAGGGACCATCCCATTTATCAGAGAGGTTATAACATTGAACCTCACAAGCGAGAAGGTCCAAGTCTCTATTCCTTCCTACCTGGGAAGCTCTTGGTCTGCTATGCAAAATACTCCTTTTCTCTTTAGCAGACCACCTGGAACAATTGAGAGGGCCAGGCTTTCTCATGCTGCAAAGTTCGTTCTATTACTCTCTTCCTTTAGACCAAAGGGTACCTTCTTTCCTATATTTACGAAAAAACAGAGGGACTATCCAGGTGATCTTCAAGCAAAGACTTGCTCCAAGGTGACTAGTATTTTCTATCTGGAAAGCAGGCCCTGGCAATTTGTGAATATGACAGCTTTACCTGATAAGAATTTTCTGAGTTCTACCTTGTCTTAGGTGGGGTTTTCTGTAAAAGACTCAGAAGTGGAGATTTGCATGCAGACTGTTTTTGGCAGAGTATTCTCCCAGGAACAACATTCTCTCAGGAACACCTGTAGGCGAGTGAGAGGACCCAGTCTCGGCAAAGGAAGGAACTGGACTGTGATATGGTTGTAACAGAGGCCTTAGCTGATCCCACAAGGAGCCTTGGGGCTAGGATGACTCTTCAGTGTTGTCTCCAGGGGAAGCAAGGAGGCTGGCCATCGTACCCTCTCAATGACCAGTCATTGACGAGTCATAGGATGTGGACTGCCCCAGCTCTAGAGGTCATAACCTTGGGGGAGGCACCTCCCATCAGCCAAGGGCAATTCCTGAGGACTCAGCTGTGAGCCGTTAGCACACTCCTGGTAAGTGGAAGCAAAAGTGTCTCAGTTTTGTTTGTTTATTTAAGTAATATCTACACCCAACATGGATCTTGAACTCACAACCTCGAGATCAAGAGTCACATGCTGTATCAGATGAGCCAGCCAGGTGCCCCAAAGTGTCTCAGTCTTGAAGGGGAGATTTGGCAGTGCACCACAGTGTCCACTATATGCCTATCTGGGCACAGTTTATTTATAGCTGTCTTCTCCCCTGTACTCTAAGTGCCTTGAAGGCAGAAAAACAGGTGTGCCCAACAGAGTACCTGAAATATAGCATCCATTCGATTAGTGACTAACAGGTGAACGACTAAATGCATGCATGAAAGAGTAAACATAAGCTCAATGACTCAATAATAAATTATTATTGGTTCCCTTTATGCAGAACTTTACATATGTAAATTATTCTGCTAAAATATGTTATAAATATGTAAGTGCTGCAAGCAATAACTTCTAATAAAAGCTGTCATCAAAATGAATTAGTAGTTAGTGGGCACGAACTAGGAGCATAACCCTGCATTCGTTAATTCTCCCAGAATGCATCTGTCTTAATAATAGAACTATTTAAAGGTTTCAGAGCTGACATCCTAACTCATCTCTTAAATTGCTTTTTAGACCCTCCACTTCGTTAGATAAATTTCTTCTCATCAGGCCTAAATCCTGTTTTCATTTATATACTGTTTCCAAAGTTTATTGAGCATTTTATCCTTGCTGTCAACTATTTTATCTTGGCTGTTTTTGCATCTCTTCTGATGTTTGTAATCTTCTTGCCAGTAGTCTGATTTCTCATGGATATTTGTTGTTTTGACTCTCCAGAACCACAGCTCCCTTCTTCTGGGAAAAGCTCTGTCAAGCCCTGTGTAACCCTAGGGAGTGGGGGCTGATAATCATAGAACCCTGCCCCCAGGGCCACAGTGATTGGCCCATGGTTGAGCACATGACCCAACTTGGACCAATTACAGTTCTTCCCTGGGACCTTTTTTTACCTTGGGGGAAAAAGGAAAAGAAGTTGGGAAAGAAAAGTGTTTTGTTTCTGTTTTTGTTTTTTGTTTTTGTTTTTGTTTTTCTCTCTGCTTGTGAGGTTTCTTGTCAGTTGAGGTGCACAGAGCTACCAAAGGCCACCTCACCACCACCACCCTTGAAGGAACCCTCCAGCAATAGGAGAAAATGAAGTCAACTCAAGGAGAGAAACAGGATGACAGGAGAGTCCCTAGACCTTTCACATCCCTAATTCTAGGAGCTGAAATCTCAGGAACTCCCGGTTTCCTGAGCTCCCAAGGCTTAGCCATCAAATTCTTCCTTCATCCTGGGAGTCATCTCAGTCTGCTGCCCAAAATCTCCCTTTGAGCTTAAACTGGTTTAAATTGTGTTTTTAGCACTTCCAATCCAGAGACTCCGCCCCCAAGCCCCTGCCTTTTGGTAAAATCACTTTGTAGCTCATTGGATTGAAACGTAAGTCTGAATACTATCTTATAAATCTTGTGTTGTCAAGGCAGGCCACCTACAGGAGGTGGCCGGGCATACAGTTTAAGAGTATCAGCTCAGGAGCCCTGGGTTCACATCCTGTCTTCACCACCAACTAGCTAACTGACCTTGAGTAAGGTCCCTAAATTGTGCCTTAGCTCCTCACCTGTACCATTTGCAAAACTCTTAAAGGGTGATTGTGCACATTAATGGGATTATGTCTTTACAGCCCTAGGACAGCACCTGGCATATAGCAAGAACGCAGTAAATACAACTGTTAGGATCTTTGCCCTCTCTTGTCACTGATGTCTCTCATGGCACAATCACCCTGTGGGAATCAGCACCCATTGATTCAATATAGGACCTCACAGTTTTTTTCATTCTTACTTTCAGATTGTTAAGTAAATGTCTACCTTTGACATTTCATGGCCTTTCTCTTGGACCAGGTTCTCCGCCTTTTTCTTTCTGCCCTTGGTTCCATCTTGAGTTTTGTTCCTTGGTATTCTGTCTCAGTTCTTTTTCACAACATCATTCTCTTCCTTCTTTACAAAATGCTTCTTATTTATACTCATACACTGGAACATTCCTACTACAAGGAGCAATGTGCTGTATGTTTATTTTCTCTGGAATCCTCTCTCCTTTATGGAAGCACAGTTATTTATCAACCTATGATTGAGCTCTTCCCAGTTTGGTTAGGGCATGCTGCAAACCGCCCCTATAATTTCAAGGCCCTGGGATAATGTTTTTTTTGGCCACGACACAAACCACAGTCAAAGAGGTCTTCCTGAGTTTCAAAGGTCAAGCAATTAGAATTTTCTCAGGCGTTTAGAGAAGTAGAAGCAAGGCTTTTCCTCAGGGAGCATTTGTTGTCATTCTTTAAATGAGTATGAGGCATCCAGGTTCTAATCCTAGCTCTGCACCTCCTCCCAGGGTGCCTCAGTTTCCTCATCTGTTACATGGGTTTGCAGCAGAACACCCTGATTCTGCATGAAAATTAAAACCATTTGGTGTTTTGTGAATTGTAAGGTGTTGCATACATGGGAGATGCTATTAATGCAAACTTTAGTAGGAACCCAGTGACAGATATAAAACAGGGTCTAGTTCTCTTTAATTTGCTTTGCACAGTGCCATGTGCAACAGGACAAATCCAGGATACTTTGGTGAAAAGCCACACTTAGGACCTTCTTGAGTAAGGCAGACAAATGGAGTCAGGTGCTCATGTCCCCAGTCCCTTTAGAAGCTCCAGAGAAAAGACACATCAAGGAGTAATTTCAATTTGTAAACCTCCTTGGGAAAAGGTTTTAGTAGGAGAGTAAAATAACCCACGTTATAGCCTCTCCAAGGAGCCTTCCCTTAGTTGGCCCCCGTTGCCATCCTTGCTGGATCCTCCATTCTCACTCAGTTAGGCCTGGAAGGGTCATCTGGAAACTTTCTTGCCCCATCTGGCTCATGTGATATAGAATGTTCTAGTGCCCACCTCCAGCCCCACACCTTCCCCCCCACCTTCAGTGGTTGTATAGGCTCAGATTTTCCCCGTCTGCAAGACGGGGGATAGTTAAATCCATTACATGCCTCAGCAGAACACTGTGGGAATACAGAGGTGACTAATGCTGCCTGGGGAAGTGGAGAAGACTTCACAAAGCAGCTAATTTTAGAGCTAAGTCCTAAAGGCGAAGGAGGTATTGCCACAAGGTAAAGGGTTGGGAAGGATCCCCACTCCTGCTCCCTGTCCCCCAGCAGAGTATAGCTTGGCTTTGACAAAGGCATGAAAAAGCTTGCCACATGCAGGGAATGGCAGGCATCTGCTCCTGGCTGGAGTCAGGACTGTGTGGGTGGGGAGGGGCCTGGGAAGCTAAGGCTGATGGGTGGGGAAGGGTCTGCTGAGTCTGGGCCATACCAGCTTGCCACCCCCACTGCCGCATAGCTTCCCCCAAAGCTGCAAAGAGGCATCACTTTTCTGTCCCAAATGGTAGGTGATTTTGTGAGATGCTCTTCCAGCCAACCTCTGATAGGAGTTAAGAAAACGCCCCGGGTTAGCTCCCTGATCGGTCTCGTGAGGGGTTAGGGTGACTTCACATCCCCCTTCTCTTCTAACCTCAGCGTCTATCTTGAACCCTTCTCAGTCTTTCTCTCTGGGGATGGAGGGCCTCTTATGCAAATAAGAGCTTCGTGGCCTGCTGTGACAGCCCGGGGTTGCCAAGGTCGGTATTCAGATCTGGGTTTCACTTCTCCTCTGCTATAGTAGCTGTAAACTGCGGCCACACACTTCTCCCAGCCTGTTTCCTTCCACGTCGGTTAAAGGGCTTTTACAAGAATTAGATGATGTGTGGGCTTCTCTGTTCCCAGTCCTTCTTTCCCGGTGATCCCCATCCTGGTGAAAGGCATCCATGTTCACCCAATTGCTAAAATCAGTAACCTGAGAGTCATTCTTAATCCCTCTTGCTAACACCTGTCAGCTAGTCCTGTCAATTCTACCTCCAAAATACATCTTTCCTCTCTCTGCCTCTACTTCCTTAGTCCCAGCTGACACCACCACCTGGTGTAGGAGTACTGGGCTATTTGGCATCCCAACTGCTCTTCTGCCTCTCACAACCTCCAAAAGGTCACCAGAGCCATCATCTTAAAATGTGAATCAGGTGCATCACGCTCCAGCTGAAAACTCTCCAGTGGTTTTCCATCTCACCGATAGTAAACACCAAAGGCCTTATCATGGCCTACAAGGCCCTATATGGGTTGGCATCTGCCTTCCTGTCCCCCTGTCCCCATCACAACTTGTCATCCATCTCCACTAGCCTTCAGACAATTCCTAGAACATGCCAAATGCCAAGCTCTTTCATGCCTTGAGAACTTGTCCTTCTCATTCCCTCCTCTTGAAATACTCTTCCCCTGGCTTTTCATGTATCTGGTTCCTTGGCTGAAATGTCTCCCCCTCAGGTAGCCTTTCCTGTCCTCCTTCTTTTATTACAGTAGGTCCCTCTATCCCCATACACGTTTCTTCATAGACTGATCACAGCTTATCATTACTTATTTACTTGCTGTTTAAGGTCAGACTCACTAGGATTAAAGCTTGAGAAGAGGAATCAGGTGCATGTGATTAACTAAGGAGCTATTTCCAAGGGAGATGGCTAAAGGAGTGGGGGGTAGCAGAACAGGGATGGGGAAGAAGACAGATAAGGATGGGATTTCAGGTAGAGTCCCAGCCTCAACCTGATTCCATAGGGCACCTCTACAGTATAAATCCTGCCTAAATTTATCCCAGCATGAAGCAAATGAGCTGCGTTTTCCTATTTTCCTATTCCTGCACCAGGATTCTCTCTCTCCCTCTTCCTCCCCCCACTCCCACCCCCCCACCCCTGTCTCAAGCACACTGTCTCAAAAAAAGTAAAAAAATGGAAAATCAGTAAGGGGCACCTGGCTGGCTGGCTCAGTCGGTAAAGCATGTGATTCTTGATCTTGGGGTTGTGAATTCAAGCCCCACATTGGGTATGGAGATTACTTAAAAATAAAATCTTTAAAAGAAAGAAAAAGTCATCTCTGGAAAGAGACTGACCCTGGAGAAGGCATCTGAGCTACTAATAAATGGAAACCTCAAGTATAATTGGAGGCAAGTAATAGAGGTTGGTGGGGGCTGGGTAGGCCAATCCTGCAGTTAGAACAGGGAGAGTCTAGCCTCCAGACAATTGCCCACATCAGGAAGTAACAGTTTCAGAGTTCCAGGCAGCATGAGATCTGATCTCATGGGAGGGAGGGCAGGACCTCAGGGCCTCAGTGGAACAGGCTTGGATTCACTACAAAGATTTGGTCCTGGCAGGACATGGGAGCACTGGGATCAGAAAAGAAAGCAGGGGCGCCTGGGTGGCATGGCGGTTAAGCCGCCTGCCTTCGGCTCAGGGCGTGATCCCGGCGTTACGGGATCGAGCCCCACATCGGGCTCCTCCACTATGAGCCTGCTTCTTCCTCTCCCACTCCCCCTGCTTGTGTTCCTTCTCTCACTGGCTGTCTCTATCTCTGTTGAATAAAGAAATAAAAAAAAAAATCTTTAAAAAAAAAAAGAAAAGAAAGCAAAAGCTCAGGCCCACATACTGTGTATTAGGCACCTCAAAGGACAAGCAGCAGTGACACTTTCTGGTCACCCAAGCCATGAAGAGTTCTATCTGTTACAATTCCTGGTTGCAAGGTAGGATGGTTGACTCATCTGAGAACCATCCCAGTCCTAGGCAAACCAGGACAGCTGGTCACCCTGTTGCAAGGAAGAGACATGTCACAGGTTGGGTTTCCTGGGGAGCGGACTCTGAGACAGTGGACAGCTTGCAGCGGCTGTACCAGAGAGTGGTGCTGGGATCACCACCTAAGGAAAGGACAAGAAGAGACAGAGGCAGGAATGCGCAGAGGCAGGAGATGCGCTGAAACGCTGCCTCAGCCAAGCCCACGAAAGACTCTGAGGCTGGGATGGACCTTCGGAGTTGCCCTGAGTTTAGTGTTGCCAGATTTAGCAAATAGCAATGCAGGATGGCCAGTTAAATTTGAATCTCAGATAAATAATGGATAACTTTTTGCCATAAGTTCTTCATACAGTACTTTTAACGTACTTATACTAAAAGAATGTTTCACTGTTGTCTGAAATTATCTGAGCATTGTGTTTTTTGTCTGGTGATCTCACTTGAGTTGGGCTAAGGGGCCAGGTCTTTCTGCCTGATGTGGACCAGTCTCTGGATTCAGACTGGTCCAGTAAAGCAGGTGTGACCTTGGGTAATGAGACTCTCTTCAGCTGAGGCCATTCTGAAGAGGGCTGACAGCTGAGGGCTGCCTGCCAGCAGCCCACTCGACAGCTGAAAAAATATTCTTCAGACTTGAAAGGGATTTTGGAGAGCCCATCACAGTGCCTACTACAGAAACAGACTCTTGATATCTTGTTTACTGGAATGTACTAGAAGGGTACTGTGTTCACAGAATCAATGGGAGGGTGGAGAATGGGGCTCGGAAAATAGCCATGAGAGCTGAGCAGCAGGGAACACATGGCTGGGTCACACCACAGGAAAAACAACCTGAGTTGTGGAATTACTGCTGAAGAAACCACAACCTGCCCTCACCTTCCAGCGGACTCTCAATCCTGCTGCTTCCATATTGAATAGTGTCCCCACACTGGACTGTTGTATTAGTCCTTCAAGATGACAAATCTTGGTAGGAGCATCCAATTGGCCGATTTGGATCACATGTCTACCCTCCCCCTCCTGTAGTCCTGCTTTCCACCTAGTCTTTCACAAATGTGAATTTTAAAAAAATTAAAAGGGTACATCAGGGCCTGGTGCTAGGGGCAATATTAGGAGCTGGCAATGTCTCTAAGATCACTTCATGGTTTAGATTAATCCTCTTCCATTGGCCCCAAGGAGTGTGATTGTAAGACGTGGGAGAGAAAACCATGTGTGATCACAGAATATCTGATATTCTCAAATATAAGATGCAAACAGCAGTGGGTAACCCTAAGAACTCTAGGACCCGGAATGCATCTAATTATGTAGATACCTTACCAGACACAAATGTTTCCAATACAGAAAAGTTCATTTTCTTGTGTAGAATTTACTTTCTGTTGCTATAGGACCAGCCTTGCTGTATTTTATATTTGAGAGACTAGAGTAGGTGGAGCCCTCCTCCAAATGATGATTTCCATCTCGTGTTTAAGAAATATTCTTAAGTTCATATGCTGATATAGTATATCAGCAAGGAATATAAAAAATGGGACATTTTACAAATAAATGAGTTTGGAAGCAGATCAGAGGCGTATAGAGGCTTTTCCAGCATCGGTTTTAGTGGGTAGATGTGACCTGGTGGGGTCACCAGGACTTGGAGGTCATCAGTTCTACAGATTCATAAAGTTTATTTTTATCTTTGTTCATCCATGCATCTACCCATCCATCCATCTTCACATCATCTGTGCAACCAGCCCAACAGCCATTCACCAAATGTTTATTGAGCATCTAGTATGTGTTATGCATTGTGGTTGGTACTGGGGATGAAGAATGGGAGAGTCAGGGTTGTTATTTTGTGTAGTTTACATTCTACCAGGGAGACAGACAAAAAAGCAAGTAATCAGACAAATAAGTGTGCCTGTTTCCATCTGCAAGGAAGGAAACAAGAGGCTGAACCTCAATAAAGGGTGGGGAGATTAAGACACTTTGGCCCAGAGAGGTTAAAAACCTTAGTCAAGACCACATGCTGGCAGGTGGAGAGCTGGGATTGGAGCTTGCATCCATACTCTAAATCGCCAAGCCACACTGCCTCATACCAAATCTCTCTGCGTCCGATTTCTCCTTTGTGAAGGAAGACCTACACATGTCCCCCCAGGTTGCTGGTTCTTTTCTGCCCTTGTCTTTACCCCAGGTTGATGAGCCCCATCCAGTTCACAGAATTTGTCCCTCGTTAATGCCCAGCCCCCACCACAGGTGTTTAGCCTTATATCTCCCTGCCTGCAATTTACCTGACAATACTCTTCAGAACTGTCAAGGTCATAAAGAACAAGAAGAGCTGGCAGATGGCAGCTAGACATAGGCGGTGAGCACACCATAACATACAGCCTCAAGGAATCACTGTGTTGTATACCTGCAACTAATGCAACATTGTTACATTACATTACTAGTGTTACATTACTAATGCAACAACTCTGCTTCAATGAACAACAGCAAGGAAAGCCCAAGAAACTGTCACAGACGAGCCCAAGGAGACATGACAACTAAGTAAACGTACTGTGGCGTCCTGGATGGGATCCCAGAACAGAAACAGGGCCTGGAGTAAAAGCTAAGGAAGTCTAGGAAACTGTAGTCTCCAGTTAATAATAATGTTTTAAATATTGGAGGATCAACTGTAACACATGTCCCATACTAATGTAACATGCTACTCACAGTGGGGAGGTATGTGGGGAATCTGTACTAGCCGCTTAGTTTTTCGGTACTCTAAAGATTTTTCTGTAATCTCAAACTGTTTTTAAAAACAAAGTCTATTTCCAAACAATTCCATTATGATTCTTGCTTCATAATGGGTAGAAGAATCTAGTTTATCCCCTACCTGTTTCCCCACAAATCAATGTTAACAGCTTTGTGTATATTCATCCCTCATGTCTCACTGCTGTGGCATCTGATATAGATATTTGACGTATTTGTACTGGGGAATTTTTATGTTTTTTTTTTAATGAAATTATATCCGCCTCTCTAGATCTCATTCAACAACAAATATGGAAATCGTTCCAAGTCCATGTAATTCATTCTTTTTAAAAAATGTCATTTTTTTCTTTTTAATGGGTGAACACTATTCCTCACACAGATGTACCACAAATACTACGTTAATGGACTTTCATGATGTTTCCAAATTTTGCCACTATGAATGTTTGACTAAACATCCCGTTTCTCGGAATAGCTTCCTCAGAAAAGGATTCTTGGATCAGAGGGTATCTTTTTATTCTTTGTAACTTATTAAAATATACATAGAGAAAAAACAATATACATTAAAATATAACTTATTAAGTTGTACAGCTTGCTGAATTTTACAAACGGAATGTCCCCAGTGTAACCAATGCCTGGATCAAGAAATAGATCACCAATACCCTGAAAGCCCCCCTCATGCTGAAAGGATCTATGGATTTTAAATTGTAAGAGAATTGCTCTGTTGCTTTCCAAAAACCTTCACGGTTCCCAGCCGAGAACTGAGAACGTCCTTCTCCCTACCAGCACCAGGCTACCGCGGGTGACATCCGACTGCACTGTAGAATGTGGGATGAAGAGCCTGAAGGCCGTTTATAGTGGCCCCAGAAGTGCTGTCTTTCTTACTTTCTAACTTGTATTCGTGGACCTGCGTCATACTCCATTGTGTGTATGCCTTCTAGCAACTGGAACACAGTAAGCCCTCAAGAAATATTTGCTGATGGAAAAAAACCATGTCCCTTCTTCTCAAAACACTTCTAAAACTTTACCTTTTGTGTCCAATAACGGATATTTCACTGCATGTGGAGCCAAAAGAGGGTGGAGTTTGGAACCAGGAGACTTGAACTCAAGCTTCAGCTGTGTGATATCTGGAAATCAGTGTGATCTCTGTGGGTCACACATTGCTTAATATGTAATATAGAGAAAAAAAAGATAACCACTAACAATTATAAAGGTGAATTTCAAGGGGTGCCTGGGTGGCTCAGTCGGTGAAGCGTCTGCCTTCCACTCAGGTCGTGATCCCGGGGTCCTGGGATCAAGTCCAGCATTGGGCTCCCTGCTCAGCGGGGAGTCTGCTTCTCCCTCTCCTGCAGCACCCCCTGCTTGTGCTCTCCAGCTCTCTTTCTCTTTGTCAAATAAATAAATAAAATCTTTAAAAAAAAAAGTGAATTTCAAGAATGTATTTGAAAAGCTGTTTGTAAACTGCCAAATGCTACTTAACAATTAACATAATATCTACGAATCTCTGTATTTAACTTGATTATTAAGATACTTTACAAGTTTTATTTCTAATTCCACATTTATTTTATTTTTTTTTAAAGATTTTATTTATTTATTTGACAGAGATAGAGTCAGCCAGCGAGAGAGGGAACACAAGCAGAGGGAGTGGGAGAGGAAGAAGCAGGCTCATAGCAGAGGAGCCTGATGTGGGGCTCGATCCCATAACGCCGGGATCACACCCTGAGCCCAAGGCAGACGCTTAACCGCTGTGCCACCTAGGCGCCCCTCTAATTCCACATTTAAACACATATTTTATTCCTTGAACAGATATTGCCTTCCTCTTATTGATTTGAAAAGAAACTAAAAAATATTTTTCTTTGCTACTTTATTTTTTTCTCTCTTGAAATAGCGACTACTAGAAGAGGCTCCTAAAAGCTTAATACTTTTTGTGAGCAACTAAAGAGTTAAGTTTCAGTGGCCTTTTGATTGGATTGGAGAGAAGACAATGAGTACTGAACTCTCAACCCTGCCCAGCTACTCCTCAGGGCCCCCTTCTTTATCTTCCCATTACCTCTTTTGAAAGGCTGCCCAGCCCCTAGGTTCTTTCAGCTCTTTGACCTTGGGCTGCACTAGCAGCCTGTTCCTTCTTCCCAAGGCTTGTTCCCCCGTATTTCAGTTATTCTCACACCATGTCACAATTTGTGATATGTATGTCTGCTGTACGTATAGATACAGAATATTTACATGATGTTTATTTTTTATTTTAATTGAGATATAATTGGCATATAATATTGTGTAAGTTTAATTGTTGATTTGGTACATTTATATTTGCAGCATGATTACCACCTTAGTGTGAGCTCATACCTCTATCTCATCACAGTTATTCCTTTTTGGCGGTGGACATAATTTTTTATTTAAATCAGTTTACTCTTATAAACTTAAATACATTTGTACCATGATTATATCAGTTCATTTTGAAAACTAAACTGCTCTAAAGATAAGTAGTACAATAAAGGTAAAATGATGTCATTGTATTCCAGCTGGATACCATTTCTGACTGAAGGCCCTGAGCCCTAAGACTGTTTTATGTTTAAAAAAAAAAATAGGGTACCTGGCTGGCTCAGTCAGTAGAGCCTGGGACTGTTGATTTTTGGGGTCCTGAGTTCTAGCCCCATGCTGGGGGTAGAGATTACTAAGAAAAAAAAATGATTAAAAAATTTTTTTAAGGGGCGCCTGGGTGGCACGGCGGTTAAGCGTCTGCCTTCGGCTCAGGGCGTGATCCTGGCATTATGGGATCGAGCCCCACATCAGGCTCCTCCGCTTTGAGCCTGCTTCTTCCTCTCCCACTCCCCCTGCTTGTGTTCCCTCTCTCGCTGGCTGTCTCTATCTCTGTCAAATAAATAAATAAAATCTTTAAAAAAAAATTTTTTTTAAGTAGCAAGTGTTAGAGAAGTCTTAAAGGAAACTAAGAGCTAACTGAGACTTCCTTTTTGAAGTCATCAGAAAAGGGTTAAAAGGAAAGTTAGAAAGAGGCTGTTGAGGCAGCCGTAAAAGGGAGCTGGGGCCACGTGACTGTAGGGCTGCCCCTCTGCTGGGCCAGTGGATCAATGGGAAAGGGCTGGGAGTGGGAACAAACCTTAAAGAAAAAGGAAATGCTAAATGATACACCTCAGCTTTAAATCATCCTGAAAGCAGATGTGCACACACGCAAAACCACAGCACCAAGGCTGAATCAAGGGAGAAAATTAAATGACCCTCGTCCCCCCTGACGGCTGTGTAAGTCTATGAATCACTTCTTTTAGAAAACAGGCATGAATATATCCTATTAAAGACACGGCTAATCTGGTAAAGACCACTATCCAGATGCTCACGTAACCGTTTCCCTATTTAGAATGAAAATGTCAGCAAGAAAAAATAAGCGTAATTGATTCCTACAGTATCTTTTGTCCAGCTTCCTACAGTATCTTTTGTCTTCTCACCCATTACCTTTCAAGATTTTCAAGGACAGGAATTTAGCTTTCCTTAGTTCCTTTGAAACTCCTCCAAGCAACCAATGAAATGTCCTGCAGGCAACGAGCCTGGATTGAGACTGAGCTGTGTGAACCCACATCTTCAAAACTAAGTGAGCGGTGGCAGTTGAGTGGGAGTTTTTGGTTATTTAGGTTTTTGTTACTCACCTGGGGTTATACCAGGAGTGCTAACAGTGTCGTCTGCAGACAGACTGAACGTTCTAATCAAGCTCGCCGCATTAGAATGCTAATTGGCATTTGGTGACTGGCATTCAGTCTTACCCATCAGCCTAAATTAAAGTCTTCAGGGCTTTTTCCTCGCCTTGGTAAGAAAGTGACCTAGTTGAGGGATGGGCAAACCAGGGCTGGAGGGCAAAATCTCACCCTGTCACCTGTGTTTGTAGGACCTTCAAGCTGAGCATGGTTTTTATGTGCTTAAATTGTTGAAACAATACCAAAAAATTGTTTTTTTCATGACACACGATGTTATGTGAAATTCAAATTTCAGTGTCCAGTGGAAGTTTTATTGGAATACAGCCATACTCATTCATTCATATATTGTCTTTGGATACTCTTCTGCTACGATGGCAGAGAAACTGTGATTCAAATAGTACAGCCCATGAAACCTAAAATACTATCTGATTCTTTACGGAAAAAGTTTGCTGACACCTGACCTAGACCATTAGTTTGTTTGGGCTGCACGTTGGAATCATTTGGGAAACTTAAAAAATATTGATGTTACCGATGCCTGGTCTGATTCTGATTAATTGGTCTAGAGACTGGGACTTTTAAAAGTTTCCCAAGTAGTTAGAATGTGCAGCCAAGTTCAACAACAGTTGACCTGGACTAGTGCTTCTCGAACTTTAATGTGATATGAATCATCTGGCTCCTGGTTAAAGTGCAGGTTGTGATGTAGTAGTTCTGGGGAGAGGCCTGAGATTCTGCGTTTTTAACAAGTTCCCAGGTTGTGCCAAGGCTGCTGGTCTGCGGACACCACTTTGAATAACAAGGACCTATTCTAGCTTCTCCCAGAAAAAGGATAAAAAAAAGAAAAAGAAAAACCAAACCACAAGAAAATCTTTCCGTGTGTCTTTTATCTTCCCTTAAGTGTAGGTTAAAAGATGCCACAGAACAAATATGGCTTATCTCGCAGACTTTTTTTTTTTTTTAAAGATAGGGGAGAGAGAGCTTGGCGGGGAGGGGAAAATCTTAAGCAGACTCTAGGCCCAGCATGGAGCCCGACGGCAGAGCTCAATCTCAGGACCTTGAGGTCATGACCTAAGCCAAAATCAAGAGTCAGACACTTAACTGACTGAGCCACCCAGGCGCCCCTATCTTGCAGACTTGTTAAGCAAGCTCAGCGGATGGGAAATTCATCCTGCAAACTGAAAGGGATTTTGATCCTTTCCAAAAAAGTAAATGGTTTTGAATACCTGCCTTCGCATCAATCTATTAAGACTTCCCATTTTCACTAAAGCAATGAAAGAATAATTACAGCTTTCTTTCACCCTCCTATTCCTAACAGAAAGGTTTTGAAGAGTGTGTGTAAAGAAATCCTCTGTTGATTAATGATCTTGAAATTGTGTGTGGATTAACAATTAGTCTGAGTCCAGTGACTGTAGGAACAGCTCCCCGACTGTCTAGAGTTGAACTTTAGAGTTAACTGGTAAAATAGAATGTCTTTCAGGGCATGGAATGTTCTGGAATCTTAGTTGGCCTGAGTCATTTGAAACCCGTTGGGTAAAATTGAAAAGGGAGACTCTACCAGATCCCATGAAGATATTTCTCCCTAACTTCTCCACTCTTTGCTATGAAGAGTATTAAGAATGTGGCATTTCAGGATCTCTTTCCCTGGTTTTAGTGTTAAATTGTTGGATATATCCTTTTAAACACTTTGCCTACCAGTTCCAAACAGACAACTGAGAGTCTATCACCCTAAATGTATTTATTACTGGGATCTACCCAATCTTCTGAAATATAAATATGCTTGAACCATAAATACGTTAAAATGATGGTGATGAGTTCTATGGAAAAAAAAGTTTCACTTCCTATTTCCTGGTCTTCTGAAGTGAAAAGCCATCTCAAGGAGATTATTTTATGGCAGCCCTCATTTGCATAGGAGAACAGTCTTCTTTCCCTGAGTGTAGGTCTGCTTTTGAGATGCCTGTGACCTGACAGAGATTGAAACTTTGATGACTCAAGCCCAATTTCACCCTGCGACTGAAAGCCCATTCAGAATGAAGACCCCAGGATGCCTTACAATTATGGTAGTTAATGGGGCACAGGGAGGAAGAAGCTCAGCTAGAAACACCCTTGAATTAGCCTATATCCAAGCAGGTGTCAGCCTCCTGAGACACCCTGCCCCGCCCCCCTTCTCCACCTCCTGCTGGTTGTTAGAATTTCTGTAATCAGATAAAGGAAAATGACAGGGAGGAGAAGAGGAAGTTTAAAAAGTTTGTTACATAGTTTTATTGAGATATAATTCACACACCATAAAATGTACGCATTTAGAGCACACCACCCAGTGGCAGTCAGTACATTTACAGAGTTCGCCGCCATCACCGCCGTCTAAGTCTAGAACATTCTCATCACCCCAAAAGAAGCCCTGTGTCCATTAGCAGTCCCTCCCCATTTCCTTCCTCCTCCGGCTCTGGCAACTGCTAATCTACTTTCTGTCTCAATGGAAGAGGAAGAGGAAGAAGGTTTTTGTGCGGGGTCCAAAGGATTGGACCCTCAGCGGGCTCTTTTACTACTTCACCTCTATGGGCCTCACTTTCCTCAGCTGCCAGATGGGCGGTTCTCAGTCTTGGCTGCACATTACAATCCGTTGGGGAACTTTGAAAGAATGCTGTTGCACAGAGATTCTGATTCACTAGGTCTGGGGTGGGGCTTAGGCACAAGTGATTTTTAAAAAGCTCCGTAAGGCAGATTTACTCCATGGCCTTGCTATCAGAATATGGTCCTGGGACCAGCTGGGAGCTGATTGGAAATGCACACTCCCAGGCCCCTCCCCAGACTGACTGAGTCAGCAAAATGGGCATTACCAAGACCCCAGGTGATTTGTGTGCACATTCATGTGCAGAAAGCTCTGCCCCAGCGTCCCATCCAGCTCTAGCTGTCTGCAGTCCTGTGATGCATGCTCCTGCCTTCGCGGGGGCCACCAGGTGATTTTAGTAATCAGTACCCACAAGCCAGAGTTTACCCCACACTGGAAAATTGGCTCTCCATGTGCCTGCTGAACAGGATATAGGAATATGCCATTGGCAAAGCCTTGCAAGAAGTTTGTTCAGTGATAGTTAATTACACAGTAATTTGGAAGAACATCAAGTCATTTTAGAGTTGTTTTATCTACCGTCCAGAAGCAAAAAAAAAAAAAAAAAAAAGGTATTTAGGTCTCAACCTGTTGCCAATTCAGTTTTCCGTACTTAGCAAAAATCACGTGTCAGGCAGGCCATTGGTTTCCATTTAGAGCAGTATAAGCAGAGTTTCTCAGCCACGGCTGCCCATTTAAGTCACCTGGGCAACTTCAAAAACTCCAGACAGCCAGGCTCCCCCACCCAGACCAACTAAATCAGAATCTTGGTAGTTTTGAATGCTCTCTAGGTGATCATAGTATTAAGTCCAAGAGAATCACTGGCATAGAGGTTTTACTATTGTTACCCTGTTCGGATGTACCGAAACCTCCTGGTTTTGTCCCTTCTTAGGGTACTAAGGCTGTTTAAAATGCATTATCATTGATCCGTTCAGTACCCATGTGCTGAACATATTTGTGTCTTAAGCCTCCCCAGCAGGATTTGAGAGAAGGAGCCTACCAGTGCTGGAGACTTGGAGAAGGCAAGCAACGTAGTGGTTTGCTCGACCAAGCTCGCGATAATGGTAGCCCTGACACTTTGTATTGTTTCTCCAGGGTTCCACATGCAGGAGAGAGTCTGCACTGTCCATCTCAGGAAGTAGATCATTGGATATGCAGGCTTGACTCTTTCTTTTGGTCCTCACATCCATGACGGTGGCACTAAAAAATTAATTAGTCAAAAGATAGGTACTGAAAATGGTGCCCAGCACCAAAGGCAGAAGTTGGAAGAAGAGGCCTCCAGGATCTGACCGATGAGATAAGGCATCCATGAACGGGACAGTTAGAAAACAGTGCCTGGCAAAATATAGTCAAGGGTTCAGCTGGTGGTGAAATCAGCAAGGACTGCAGAAATTCAGAGGAAATGGAATCAGTGCCTATTGGAATAGGATGGAAAAAATGCATAGCACAGGTGCCTCATAGAGGGGTGACTTACTGGCTAAGTTGGTAGAGTGTGTGACTTGATCTCGGGGTTGTGAGTTCAAGCCCCATGTCGGGAGTAAAGCCTACATAAAAAGAAAAAAGATGGCTCAGGGAGGGAGTAAGGATGGTGTTCTCATGACTATATATTACCTAGGATACTATTGGTTGCATTTGCTATGAGCCAGACATTGTGCTAAATCGTTTCCATGTATAGTCTTATTTACTCCTCTCAACAACATAAGGTAAGAACTCTATCCCCATTCTGTAGATGATGAGGCTGAGGCACAGAGAGGTTTAACCTGCCCAAGGTCCCACTGAACCTGGTCTTATATGATTCCCACGCCCATGCATTCCATCATACCATATTGAATACCACCTAACATTTATTAGTGTGTGCCAATAGACAGGTTCCTAACATTTTATATATATTATCACATTTAATCCTCAAGATAACAACCCTTTCTGGTGGGCAGCCTCATTATTCTCAAGTTCTGGATAAGGAAATTTGGACACAGAGAAGTGAAGTAACTTGCCTGAGGTCTAGGGCTGCCAAATAAAATACAGAACAGCCAGTTTAATTTGATAAATAACAAATAATAGGTTAGTATTAATATTGCATGGGAGGTACTTACACTAGAAAGTGTTCATTGTTTATCTGACGAATTTAAATGAGTCTCCTGTTCGCGTTTGTTTGTTTTTGCTAAATCTGGCAATCCTCCTGAGGTCACTCAGCTGGCAGGAGATAGAGCAAGGTTTGCCTCAGGTGGTCAGACTCTAGGGTCTGCACGTTCAACCCCTGCGTTCCAGTGTGGCAGAGACATGGGTTCACATGCGTGGGAGGGAGGGAGCAGACTTGCCTTGTTGGCTCAAAGATAAGCGCGAGACGAGTGGGAAGCAGCAGTGGACTTTTCCACCCTTCCTTCACCTCCTGAGCTCTCCTGTTGCTTCTGCTACCCCCACCTGCTGGTGGTATGAGAGTTAGGGGAGCTGGACGATGCAGCCTTTGGTAATAAATGCTTGGTTCTGATGCCGAATACAGAAGGAAAAGGAAAACGGGGAAAAAATGAGAAAGAAGGAGAGAGGAAGAGAGGGAGATGGTATGGGGTTCTGCAGGCACTGTCACACTCACCCCTCCCTTTCTGAATCACAGGACCATCCACGAGGATAAGCACAGGTCCCTGGAAAGCATCACAGTAATGTGTGGCAGGACCCCAGAGGCTGCAGTTACATGACCATCTGATGGACCACTATTGACCAGGGAACTAGAACTATGTCAGGGAGCCTTCCAGCCAGTCAGCTGTCATAGACACAGGGCCATCAGTCCCCCTGGCCATGCGGCTGGGGGCCAGGAGTGTGGCTTACGCCCCAAGGCCTGAGAAAATTTGACATCTCCAGGGCAGGTGCTGAGTTCAGCAACAGCACTTCCCACCTAGGAAATCTGGCTCAGCGTAAAGAGCAGCAGGGGCACTGCAGCTGCAGAAACAAACTTTTCTGGGCTGAAAGGGGGTGAGTACTTGTGTAATTGAACATCAAGCAAATATATCACAAATAGGAGAGTTTAATGGGACCGGTGTGATACTCAGGAAGAGGCAATAAGAATTAGTAATAAGAAGATAAGCAGAAGCAGATAAAGTATTCCCTGTTGTGCAGGAACAGGGATTCATAAAAAAAATTCACTGTATATAAAAATATACACGAATATTTACGTTTGAGAAAGCCATGCACTATATTGTATAGTTTATATTTAGTCATGTTTTAAAAAATATTTTTATTTCCTTTTGTTGTTTCCCAGAGACCTGTGTTAAAGAACCCCACGAGATGGGATATATATGAGTATGATTGAAATGGCTGAGTTGTGGCCCAAAGATGCCAAGCATTGGCAGTTTAGCGCTCTTTTCAAGACTGTTTTGAAAATTTAATAACCAGTCACCTTCCTCCCAGTCTCCCTGTCCTCTGATAATTCCTCCATACTGCCACTAGAGCTTAGAGGTAAATATTGAATGGTTTAGATTGCTATCAATTGCGTAAAAGAGAAAATCGCTAAAGTTTAATGCCTTTTGTGATCTCTTCCCAAACCACTTTCCAAATTCTTTCATGGTCTGTTTCTCCCCACACAGACTACACCTGTCTAGTCTTTAGGGATTATCTGGTTCAGACTGTGGGAGCTTCCCCATTTCCATTTCTTTTCCAGACCCTAACTCACACCCTTCAGGACAAAAGCCAACTGATCACGGGACTTTTTCAGACCTCCATGCCTTAGCGCATGCTGTTCCTTCCAGCTGGTCCTCTGGAGCATGGCTCCTACCAACTCAGGCACATCTCTGGTCCCAACTCTGTTCAGTGGCATCACGTTGGTACCTTGAAATCTGCCACGGCAGGAAAATTTGCACCATGGAAATTAGCAAATCTTACACATCAGGGCTTTTTTCCCCTCCCCCTCCTGGAGTATCGGTTGTGAAACATTCACTAGCACACCACTGTCATCTCCTACTCTCTGCCTGGAAGATTCCTACTTATCCTTCAAGATAGAGTGCTTCTCTGTGACGCTTTCTTTGTCTCCCACAGAGGAACAGGCAGAAAACAGCAATTCCTCTGTGCTGAGCACCTGGGCTGGGTGCTATACATACATAATTCTCATGTCTTTATTAAAGCAGTTGTATCATATTATAATTATTTGTGATTGCCTCCTGGATAAGTGCTAAGTGCAAAGATTGCAATCTGTATTGATCTAAACTCCAGGGACCTTGAAAGTATCTTTTATAAATAGTGAGTTCTTAGTGAATGTCAAGTATTAAGTACAAACTAGGAGGAAAAACCTGATTGCTTTGTCTCAACTGTCTCTGTTCTCCCAAAGAGTACTCCCTCACACCACAATCAAAGCTGAATATTTGAACAATGTCTTCTGCTGGGTGACTTTTTAAAATCCGTAATAAACAGGGGCACCTGGGTGGCTCAGTTGGTTAAGCATCTAGCTTCAGCTCAGGTCATGATCTCAGGATCCTGGGATCGAGCTCCGCATGGGGCTCCCCGCTTGGCGAGGAGTCTGCTTGTTCCTCTGCCCCTCCCCCCGCTCATACTCTCTCTGTCTTTCAAATACATAAAATCTTTTTTAAAAAGTAAGTCAAATCCACAACAAACAAATTTATACAAAGGTATCACCAAGAATAATACTTGTGGCATGTTTACAAATGTAGAAGGGGCTATAGGAACTGGTATATAAAGATGAAAATTTTAGGTCTCTGGGAGGCAGGTGGGGAAGGCGGTTTTGGTCAAAGGCGCTGTTTAGTGACCTCTCTTGTTCAACCTGCGAAGGTAGAAGATGTGCTTAGCATAGTAGCTGCCTGAAGTATGGACTTTGTAAGGGAGCTACCACGCCACCTCCATCCTCATCCCCTTCATCATCATCATCATCATCATTGAACACTAGTGATGGACAGAGTGAGGCAGAGCTAAGAAACCATTGGACTGACTTGAAGCTATGTTTGAAAGCTTGCAAGCTCCTTCTTTCACCCTCTCATTTTTCTTTAAATTTATTAAAACATCAAAACACTGCAGAGAAAGCTTTTTTTTTTTTTTCCTGTAGCTGTTAGGATGCTTTGTAAATATGACTCACCCACCCTCACCTGCCAGTGAGAGAAACAGACAGTAAATATTACTTTGATCTGATTGCAATAGAGGGGGTAAAATGATTGGCTGAAAGGACCTTCCCTGTAATTTATTCAAGCCAACTTACCCAAAAGCTAGGGTGTAGAGGAACGATTATGTCACACTCATCCTTAAGAAAGCAGACAGTCTATGCAGAAGCAACAGTACAGTCTCCTGCTGTGTTCTGATCTTAGGGCTGCAGGAAGGAGTATTTTGCACCAACAGTGAAGTATTCTGATCTTATTGCTCCTTGGTCTCTGTCCAAAGGCCAGAGAGTTGCAGCAATAAAATCAGAATAGAGGTTATTGTGGGCTGCAAACGAGCGCTTCATGGCAGAGATGGAGCCTGGAGCACAGGTAGGGATAGAGTATAAAGATGGTCCTGAGGGAAGAAAGTTACCTGGGATAAATATTTAGAATAGTATTTCCTGCTCTGTGCTTTGCAAAAATGTCATTTGGCAAAGAGCATTCTAAGACCAGAGAAGTTTGGGAAACCTTGCGTATATCCGTCTTGGATTACACTATATATCATATGCTCTGAGAACACCTAAAATGAAGAACCCTGATTAGCTTTGTTTAACCTGAGTTTCCCAAATGTGCTTGATGGTAGAATCTGCTTTTGGGGAATACCTATTAACATCTTTTAGAATGCTCAAGTGTGTCATTGGGACACTAATTTACAGGATGATGTTTCTGAAAACTGTTATCTATTGATGCCTTTTTTGAGACCTCAGAAGAGTGCATCTCATCCTCAGTTCACACTACCTTCTGATCACAGTCTCAACAAGGCTTCTCTTGTATTTTGTTTTTCCCCTTTGTCAACAACCCCCCAAGTCCCCACCTTAAGTACCCACTTTCATCTGTTTCCTATGTTCCTTAAATATGCCTTTATCTTATAAATATAGTGTTTTGTGTGTATATGCTTTTTGTTTTATTTTTCCCACTATTTTTTTCTCACCCAGTACTGTGTTTTAAAAAGCTGAGATTTGTTGTCCGTTCATCTCATTTGCTGTTTTATGTGCTGCTGAGGATGTCACCGTATGCAGCCCACCTACTTATTCATCCATCCCTCCACTAACGGACACCAAGTTTGATGACCTTGGGGACCTTGAGCCTGGGACACCAGAACAGAGAATACATAAATGGATAAAGAGTCTAAACAGTTTTCTTCTATTTAATAAATTAAAAACCCGGCCAGTTTTGGCAAGCTGACCTCATCAAGTCCTGGTAATCACGAAGAGCGAATTTCAGAAGAAGCGGCCTTCAGATATTTGCTAGAGCAGGGACTGCAGATCACTTGGCTCAGATTGTCCAAATCTGCCATCCAAAACTGTCAACTTTATGCAGTTTTCAGGACTGTGCCCTTGACCTTCAACATGACTGTCGAAAATAAAACATTTTCTTAAAAATGCGTAAAGGAGAAGAAACAGTCCACTATAGACTTGTGGCAGGTGGGCTTGGGCTGGAACTTGAACAGTCTGCCCAGCTGAGCAGGTCAGGGGAGCAGGGGAGATTGGCGTACGGTCCTGAAGAGTCTCATGGGAAGTTCATAATGAGACACCTTGGCCTTCTCTCAAATCCTCACCCAGGACCATCCAGTTCCTGTTTATTACTAACAGAGTAATATTAGCAACCCCCTACTTCAGGTAGAACTATGGAAGGGAATCATAGCCATCTGGGGGAGTCAGAAGGATGCCAACTTTAGAGGAAGCGCCTGATGATGTTGAACAGGAAGTATCACCTAGTTCAAGAACTTCTTAGCAATAGAGGAAACTCTTCCAGGTAATTAAAGTACATGGAATTTGCTCTCAACTTAGAAGCTTTTCACTTCCTTCAGAGAGTGAGTGGTTGTGAAAGGCCTTTCAATACTCTGCCGAAGTTCTGAGGGACCGTGAGAGCTGCATTTCCAGGCAGAGCAGATGACAGGACACCTGGTTTCAGCCCAAGCTGTGAAAAATGCACATCGACTGAGTAGAGACTTCCTAAATTCCAGCAGGTTGTGGATTCCTGCCACAGCCCATATTCGTGAATATTATTGCCAAAGAGATGGCTGAACTTAGAGAATGAACTTTATGTACAAATGGAGAGAGAATTTTCTGCAGTTGGGGTTAATAGCTATTGACAGCACAGACTTGAGTGAGGCAGAAGGGGGTTTTTACTGGACAGAAGGAAAGGAGCTGAGTCGAACCACACGGAGAGACTTCTGGATCAGAATATCTGAGGATTTTTACCAATTCACTTAAGAGGAAGGATGGGTTCATATAGAAACAATTGTGTATTATTGGAGGTGTTGTTTCCTGCCCTTGGCTCAGTAGCTGCGTGCCTAGAGTGTAGAAAGCACTCAGTAATAGTTTTAGAATGAATGAATAAATGTAAGCAGCTTCAGTTTAACTGGTGGTTGTTGCATGGAGTTCATTTTATTTATTTATTTGTATTAAGATCTTAGTTTTTTAGAGCATGTTTATCTTCACAGAAAAATTGAGGGGAAGGTATAGAAATTTCCCATATACCTCCTGCCCCCATTACCAATATCCCCTACCAACGTGGTACATTTGTTCCAACTGATGAACCTACATTGACACATTATCATAACCCAGCGTCCATAGTTTATCTTGGTATCCACTCTTGTGTTGTACATTCTGGGGGGTTGGACAAATGTATAATAATATATATCCACTGTTACACTATTGTGCGGAGTATTTTCACCATACCCCAAATCCTCCGTTCTCCACCAATTCATTCCCACCTCGTCCCCTGACAACCACTGATCTTATGATTCTAGATGCAATCATCCACCATATAGCCTTTTCAGATTGGCTTTTTTTACTTCATAATATGCATTTATTATTTCCTCCCTATCTTTTCATGGCTTGATAGTTTATTTCTTTAGTGCTGAATAATATTCTGTTGTCTGGATGAGCCAGTTTATTTGTCCATTCATCTACTGAAAGGCACCTTGGTTCCTTCCATGTTTTGGCGATTATGAATAAAGCTGCTAGAAACATCCATGTGCAAGTTTTTGTGTGGCCATGAGCTTTTGGCTCTTTTGGGTAGATATAGTACCAAGAAGCACAATTGCTGGATGGTGTGGTAAGGGTATGTTTAGTTTGTGAGAAACTGCCAACCTGTCTTCCAGAACAGCTGTACCAAGTTCATTTTCTTATATATGTTTATAAAGCTGTAAATCAGGGTGTCTGGGTGGCTCAGTCAGTGAAGTGTCTGACTCTTGGTATAAGCTTGGGCCCTGATCTCAGGATTGTGGGATCAAGCCCTGCTTTGAGCTACCCGCTCTGTAGGAAGTCTGCTTGGGCTTTTCTCTCTCCTTCTGCCCCTCCCCACTCTCCCTCTCTTTCTGAAATAAAATAAATCTTAAAAAAAAAAAAAAGCTGTAAGTCAAAGGACCCCTTTAGATCTTTATGTGATCCACACCTATTCACCCATAGTGAAAAGGCCAGGTGAGCAGCCACCTTACAGGAGGTCTTAACAAGCCTTACTTTTGGTAGGGTGTGTTGCATGTTGGATTATTCGAGGGAAAAAAAAAAAAGCCAAATGTTAGGCCTAGTACCCCTGTTTGATTGTTGGATTAGATTCATTTGATGTCTCTTAAATCAGAGGAACAAACACCCCATGTCTCAAGTGTGAGATTTCCATGTTCGTGTCCTCAGTTCAGGGCCTTTTCCTCTGTCCCAGTATGAGATAGTCAAACGAGCTGTGCCTAGATGAGCCTCCAGTGTAAGGCAGTGCCCAGCCACATCTGTGAGTGCAGCCAAACACGGCCCCAGCTCGCCAGATGTTCCAGCAGAGCGCACAAGCCATCTGTTCACTTGGCACTTCACTGATGCACATGGGAAAGGGGACAGATGCGAGGGCCTGGCTTCCAGCCCCAACAACAATAGTAATGACTTAAAAGGAATATTTATTTTGTATATTTACTCAGATGTTTGGAAATGAGCTTCAGAAAAATCAATAAGAATAACACAAACTGTGAGGGAACTTGGAGATAATCAATTCCTTCTCCCTGCTGTTGAGCTATAATTATCCTATAACTCTATGCATTTTGAAGGGGAAAAAAACCCTTTACTTAAGCGTTTCTACTCAGGCATGAGTCTAAAATGCAATCAGTCTCTCTCCTTTTCTCTCTTTCTTGCCATACACACACACACAGACACACACACACACTCCATATATCTACATACCCACATACATATATCTATGCAATATCTATATATACACATATAAATCTATGTGTATTACCCATGTACGTATACAGATATCTACTTCAACATCTACTGGGCATATGGGGAGTTAGAGAAAATATAAGTTATAACCTTTGTCCATTGCTGAGAAAGATTTTTATCTTAAGGCACTCAGGAAGTTCTACTAGTTAACCCCTTCTGCGAGGGGTCCTTCGTGGAGTGGTCTGCATGAAGGGTCAGAATCCCCGGACTCCCCTACCTCCCAACCAAGCACCACGAAGAAGTGGTAACCTTGTGGGCATTATTAATGTTTGTGGACTCAGTTTCTTTAGTTGCACAATGGAGGGGCTGGACTAAAGGGTCCCTGAGGACACAGCTGCTTCAAACATCCTGGGACTGACTCCCTTCTTGCCCAATATCTCCCCTCTGGACCATCTGAGTGAAGAGTGTGTGGACATTGGTGGTCTTCTTGCCATCTGGCATTCTATGTAGGAAGGCGTGCAGAGACCATGCCACATCCACACCCCCTTCCGTGGGTAACACTCTTGAGTTCCTTTAGGGGAGCCACCCCTGCCCCTATTCCCTGTCCCTGTGCCCTGGGTGGGGCTCTGACCCAGACTCCAGGATAGGCCTGGACATCAGTGTCCCAAATCCTCCAGAACCCATGACCAGTCCAGTCAGAATGAGTCCCAGGACTTTGCCTTTTCACCTGAACCCGGAAAGACGTGAAGCTGGAAGGCCTGCAGGAATCTCACAGCACAGGGGAGCACCTGACTCAGAAACGAGCCAACACGGAAGCGGCGGAGCCCAGCGGTGGGGGAACCTAGAGATCCTGATGACATAGTTTGAGTGCCTGAAGCCATGGACTTCTCAGTTCCTTGAACCAACAGGCTTTCTTCTTGTCTTAACTTACACTGGGTTTTCTATCCTCTGCAGAAAGAGCGTGAACTTTTCCAAATCTCGTTTCACTAGCGCCTGATTTGATTGAAAGGGGCTCGAGAATTTCAAATGCTAACATAAATTATCACAGACCCTGACCTAGCAAGGCAGTTTCCCTTCGTTCACTGGTCTACTTGAACTTCAGGTATTTTGAATGTTTTACATGGGACATGTAAGTAAGATCATGGTCAAAAACAATACAAGAGAGTTAACTCGAATGTCTTTCAAACAGCATAATGAAACCTCAAGAAGTGAATTAAACCAGTGCCAGTGCTGCCCTACAGACCTATGGGACGCACCCTGCAGACCAGTCCACTGACTGGAGAACTGGCAGGGACTAGGAATCAGTGGGAGGCTCAGAGGAGTGAGCGATGACTTCTGTTTTGTGACACCCAGTTGCTGGAGAAGCATTGCAAAATATTCCTCAATAGGCAGCATCTTATTTTCACCTTCTTTTGCAGTCGTTAACACAAAGGTTATATCAAGAGAAGAACCTAGAAATCAGTGCTTCTCAGCGTCAGTCCATTATTGCTTTGCTTTCATGTCTTATTTTTTCTTTTGGGGGGTAGTGTACTGTTTTGAGTCCTTTCTTATTTCCTTTCCATCTTTTCACGTTTTGTTTATTTGTTTTTAGTCGTATTCTTAGTGGTTAGTCTGGAGACCACAATTCAACTCTTAACCATACAACAATCAGTTTTGAATTCATACCACTTTAGCTTCAATAGTACATAAAAACCCTGCTTCTGGGCAATGCCATTCCCCCTTTATGTTGTTATTGTCACAAGTTACAGCTTTGTGCATTGGGTGTCCATTAACGTAGATCTATAATTATTGTTCGTGCATTTGCATCTTTTCTTTTTTTTTAAGATTTTATTTATTTGACAGAGAGAGACAGCCAGCGAGAGAGGGAACACAAGCAGGGGGAGTGGGAGAGGAAGAAGCAGGCTCCCAGCAGAGGAGCCTGATGTGGGGCTCGATCCCATAATGCCGGGATCACGCCCTNAACCCATGACCAGTCCAGTCAGAATGAGTCCCAGGACTTTGCCTTTTCACCTGAACCCGGAAAGACGTGAAGCTGGAAGGCCTGCAGGAATCTCACAGCACAGGGGAGCACCTGACTCAGAAACGAGCCAACACGGAANAGCCACCCAGGCACCCCACGTGCATTTGCATCTTAAACCATATGGGGGATAAATGAGTTACCAGCTAAAAATATAATACTGGCTTTGTATTCACCTTGGTAGTTCTATTTACTGGTGCTCTTTATTTCTTCGTATGGCTTCATGTTAGGTCTAGTATCCTTCTACTTCCACGGGAGCATTGCTTCTAGGGCAGGTCTTCTAGTCGCATGTGTGAGGATGTGAAGGTGTGAACCAACCGGAGAGTGTCTGGGGAGGGCACCTGGCAGTCTTTTCCCCAGAAGCCTAGAGCAGAGCTACACTCCACCAAAGTACCCAATTTGAGCTGGATTCAGAGAACTGCCATTTTCTCTGCCTCATACAGGCTTTGACCTGGGAGTCAAGGCATCTGAGTCATAGTCCTGGTTCTGTCCCTAACTAGCCATGTGACTTTGGACCAAGTCACTTATCTTATTGGGGCTTTTTTTCCTTTTTTGTAAAATTAGGTGTTCCAGATCAGGTGGCCAAAGCTTTTCTGTAGGAGACCAGATAGCATTTTAGACCTTGCAGGCCGTAAATTCTCCGTAACAAGTACTCACCTCTGCCGTTGTAGTGCAAAAGCAGCTGTAGACGATTGGTAAATGAACGACTGTGTTCCAATAAAACTTTATTTGTGAAAACAGTAAGCAGGCAAATTTGGCCTGTGGGCCAGTTTGCCAGCCCCT
Organism: Ailuropoda melanoleuca; assembly: GCF_002007445.2. NCBI lineage: Eukaryota > Metazoa > Chordata > Mammalia > Carnivora > Ursidae > Ailuropoda > Ailuropoda melanoleuca. The sequence goes on from NC_048226.1 coordinate 70,206,666, forward strand.
AAGTCCTTCTAGCTTTAAAATAGTAAAGATCTGATGATCTGCACTGTCGTTATGGGCATCCTTGTACTCCTTCATACCATTGTAGAACATTACCTCTGTCAACAAACACACAATGGCAAGAATCCACAAGCACTATTTACCCACCTATAGACCAAGCATTTTTCTTTTGTACTTATTTATTCCTCCCAACAAGACTATTAGGTGGATACTATTCTGATCACCATTTTAGTAAGAAGGAACTAAGAGAAGAGAGGTTCCCTACCAGGTCCCAGGCCGTAGTGTTGGAAATAGCAGAAAGCAGGCCAGTAGGCCTNTTTTGTGTGTGCTTATTTATTCCTCCCAACAAGACTATTAGGTGGATACTATTCTGATCACCATTTTAGTAAGAAGGAACGAAGAGAAGAGAGGTTCCCTACCAGGTCCCAGGCCGTAGTGTTGGAAATAGCAGAAAGCAGGCCAGTAGGCCTCCAAAACCTTTGCTATGTTTTCTCCACCTCAGGTCTCCTAGATTAAAGGTTTTTAGCATGGCAAAGAATCCAATTTTCTTGACAGGGGAAAAAAAATCTTAAATATTCTAATCTAAAGAATAAGCCACAAACATTCCACACAGACTGTCATTTAATTTATGAACAACTAAAGAGATCAGCTCCTGACTTAAAATGCTGTCTCTCAAGATGCAAAGCTGGCAAAAGAATATCTTGATGCCCTCAAAAATCTCCCCATCCTGAACCCTCTGACACTGTTGATGGGAATGCAAGCTGGTACAGCCACTCTGGAAAACAGTATGGAGGTTCCTCAGGAAGTTAAAAATAGAGCTACCCTATGACCCAGCAATTGTACTATTGGTACTTACCCCAAAGATACCGGTGTAGTGAAAAGAAGGGGCACATGCACCCCANTGACCCAGCAATTGCACTATTGGTACTTACCCCAAAGATACCGGTGTAGTGAAAAGAAGGGGCACATGCACCCCAATATTTATAGCAGCAATGCCCAGAGTAGCCAAAGTGTGGAAGAAGCTGAGATGTCCTTCAACAGACAAATGGATAAAGATGTGGTTCATATATACAATGGAGTATTACTCAGCCATCAGAAAGGATGAATACCCACCATTTGCATTGACAAGGATGGACCTGGAGGGGATTATGCTAAGTGAAACAAGTCAAGCAGAGAAAGACAATTATCGTATGATTTCACTCATATGTGTAATATAAGAAATAGCACAGAGGATCATAGGGGAAGGGAGGGAAAACTGAATGGGAAGAGATCAGAGAGGGAGAAAAACCATGAGAGACTCTGGACTCCAGGAAACAAACTGAGGGTTGTAGAAAGGGAGGTGGGTGGGGGGATGAGTTAACTGGGGGATGGGCATTAAGGAGGCCACGTGATGTGATGAGCCCTGGGTGTAATACACAACTCCTGAGTCATTGAACACTACACCAAAAACTCATGATGTACTATTATGTTGACTAAATAAGAATTTAAAAATTAAAAAAAAATCTCCCTGTCCTTTGGGCAAGACGTAGGAAAGAATTAGTGAACAAAATACAGTGCCGAATGAATTACAGCAGAGGCACTTTTGATTACTCTTCACTGACTGCACTTGCCAGACAGACCGACACTTTCCCTCATTACCACTCTGCCCACAGCATTCTGAGTACCTTTCCAGAGCGGGACCCTTGGGTCCTGTGTCAGTACCAGTAGAAGCTGCGGCAAATAACCACAGACCTGATGGCTTAAAACAACACACTTGTGTGATCTTACAGCTCTGGAGGTCATAAGTCTGAAATTAGTCTCACTGGGCTAAGGGCAAGGTGTGGGTCAGGCTGGTTCCTTCGGAAGTTCTCTGGGATAAATCTGTTCTCTTGCCTTTTTCAGCTTCTGGAAAGCTTCTGTATTCTGGTTCATGGCCCCTTCCTCATGTCACTCCGACCTCTTGCTTGCATGGTTACACGTTATACCACCAACTCCGACCCTCCTGCCTCTTTCCTATAAGGACCCTTATAAGAGATTATGTTGGGGGGGGGTGCTCCTGAGTGGCTCAGTCGTTAAGCGTCTGCTTTCAGCTCAGGTTGTGATCCCAGAATCCTGGAATGGGGCCCCGAGTCCGGCTCCCGGCTCGGCGGGAAGCCTGCTTCTCTCTCTCCCACTCCCCCTGCTTGTGTTCCCTCTCTCACTGTCTCTCTCTCTCTCTGTCAAATAATCTAAAAAGAGAGAGAGGGGCGCCTGGGTGGCGCAGTCGTTGAGCGTCTGCCTTTGGCTCAGGGCGTGATCCAGCGTTCTGGGATCGGGCGCCACATCTGCCTCCTCCGCTGGGAGCCTGCTTCTTCCTCTCCCACTCCGCCTGCTGTGTTCCCTCTGTCTCTGGGTGTCTCTGTCAAATAAATAAATAAAATATTTAAAAATATATATAAAAAAAATAAAAAGAGAGAGAGATTATGTTGGACTCATCTAGATAATCCAGGATCATCTCCCCATCTCAAAACCCTTCTCTTAATCACATCTGCAAAATCCTATTTGCCATGTTGACATTGAAAGGAAAATAGCCAGTTATTTTACCAGCAAAATGGGCTTATTTGAGAATAGCAAAGGATTTCCAATTCAGAACAAGCAAGTTATAGCAAAAGACATAGGCAAGTCCAGAGAACAAAGGAGAGGAATGCTCTTTCATGGAGGAAAGGGGGAGGTTGGAAAAAGCCCATTGGGATAAACTGGGAGTTCAAATTATAGTGGCTTTTCATTGGCTGAGTTGTGACTGTCTATCATTGTCTGGGCTGTTGCCAGGCCAAGAAAAAAATCTTCCTTTCTCTTGCTGAAGTTGTAAAGTAGTATCAACTAGCAACCTGCCTCTCTTCCTTTTTGAGGTCCTTAATTGAGGATTCTTCCTGTTGGGGTCTGTAATTGATACCAAGTGGTAGTGCCTGAGGGCTCCCCCTTCTGGCCTCCGGAGTCTAGGTTAAGGAGGTTTCCCTTTATGAATTTTCATAGCCATATAAGGTAACAGTCATAGGTTCCTGGGATTAGGAGAGGGGCATCTTTGGCAGGTTCCCCCCCTCAACTTCCTCTCTCACAGATGAATCATACTCTTAGCAGCAGTTGGTTGTGTTTGTTTCCAGCCCTGTTTTGGGTCTTGTTCTTGTAACTACCTAATTTAACTTAAATATTAGGAGGCCAGTGAAATCTGGGGGCGAAAAGATTTGCCAGCCCCAAAAAGAACGAATTGAAATGTCTATGGAACAAGTTAAATAAACTAAGGGAAGTGATTTTAAAAATGTGGTCAAATTAGGTGTGGCAAGGAAATCTCTGCAAATTTGAGAAAAAAATGTCAGATCCAATAGAATTAAACCATGTGTGACAGGGACGGCTATGTAAGAAAGCTGAAGCAGGGAACTTCTCAACGGGGACCGACTTGAACAGGCCTCATGTAACAAAAAAATTGGTCAACAAATGTGAATTTAGGTGTTCTTATTAAAAGTTTAAAGCAGGTATATTAAATTATATTCCCACTTTAACTAAATGTTTAGGTTACCTAAACCAATCTCTCTCTAGTCTTATTAAATTTGATTCAGGGCTTCAGAGATGATATTAATCATTTAGGGATGTAAAAATCGGCAAAGAAGCTTTTATCAAGTGTGGGGCTTAAACTATTCCTTGAAAGTTATGTAGGATCTGAATCGGTATTGGGGATTAAGGAAGGCACACAGGATGAAACAGCATATTCACAACTGTCGGTAGAAATAAGTAGGAGTGATCTTTTTTAAAAGAGTAATCTCTACACCCAATGTGGGGCTCGAACTCACGACCCTGAGATCAAGAGACACATGCTCTGGGGCGCCTGGGTGGCACAGCGGTTAAGCGTCTGCCTTCGGCTCAGGGCGTGATCCCGGCATTATGGGATCGAGCCCCACATCAGGCTCTTCTGCTATGAGCCTGCTTCTTCCTCTCCCACTCCCTCTGCTTGTGTTCCCTCTCTCGCTGGCTGTCTCTGTCGAATAAATAAATAAAGTTTAAAAAAAAAAAAAGAGACACATGCTCTGATATGATGTTGATCAAAAATGTCTGACCTGAAACGAAATGGGAAAAGGAAAAAAGAAAGAAAAAAAAAAAAAAGAAAGAAAGGAAAAAAAGGAAAAAATAAAAGAAAGGAAAAAAGGGGAAAAAACAAAAAGAGTCGCACGCTCTTCAGACTGAGCCAGGAAGGTGCCCTAGGAATGCTCATCGATCATGTTAACTCCTGAAGTAGAGCCTTGATGGTTCGGGTGGACCTCATTCCAGCAGCATCACAACACCAGGAAGCTGGCTAGAAATTTGGGCTGTTAGGCCTCACCCCAGACCCTCTGAGTCAGAATCTACAATTTAACAAAATCCCCAGCTAATTTTGTTTACACATAACCTGTGACAAGGGCTTTTCTAGAGAGAGCAGGCATCTTCTTAAACTGAACCCAAGAGTTAATATGGAACACCAAGACAGAACAGCAGCTGAGTTTATTAAGGACTTATTATGAGCCAGGCAAACTACCAAGTGCTTTGCAAACCCTGTCTCAATTCTCAAACGCCCCAGTCTTGTGAAATTCTTAATAACGAAACAATCTTCTCTGCTCTCTGTGATCCCTTTGGTGGAACTTGGTATAAAGAATACATTAGTGTCTCAAAACCTCAAATAATTGCTTTTTAAAATTCAATATGTAAAATATTTTGACATAGTATTTTTTGCTCCCTCTGTTTCTTGGGTTGCAAACTCTTACGGTTGGGATGATCTCAGATGCCTCGATAATTTCAACCTGTGAGAAATAAGGTGCCACTGAGACGCGCTCTGGTTAGAACAGGGGCTTAAAAAAAAAAAAAAAGCAAGAAACACATACTGTTAAGTGGACTTTAGGAATGATAAATTGGACTGAGCCAAATCTTAGAGTGTTTGGAGCAGATTCTGGGTACTCTTACAGCACTGTGTGCCTCAGCAGTTTATGCAAAAAGAGGTTAAGTTTCTTTCCGGGGAGGCATTGATGACAGTCTTTCCTTGCCTTGTCCTGACGAGGAAAAGATAAAATTGTTGTACGTTTTGCTTCTCCCTGAGCTCAGTGCTCAGCCCCCCGGAACGGGGTTGAAGAAGTGCTAGTAGCAATCCAGATGCGGGCGCTATCAAGAGCCAGGACCATGTGCGTGCCTTGCTCCTTGGGTGCGTTTTCCCTGGACCTCCCGTTCTCATTAAATGCCTCCAGTAAGAAGATTCCATGGACTCCACCCAGCTGTTCTCTTTATACAGTCATGGGGTGGCAGACAGAGGGTCCCCACAGCTGCCCTAAGTGCTGAGTGGCAGGCTGACTGGTGCTCACCGCCACTGGGCTTAACTCCAGAACTAACCCTCATTGTGATGGGGGTGTGGAGGCGCTGAAGGGCTGGCAGGGTTAGGGTGTGAGGGGCATTCCTTTGCCTCAGCCTTTCACAGAGCACACGTTGTACTCTAGAATCAGACATCTGAGTGTGGGAAGAAGTGGCTTAGCCCTGGAGAAAGGGAAATGAGGATCATGGGTCTCTACAAAGAGCTGGGAGTTAGAAAAATCAGGCTCTGCCTACATTCTGACTGTAATTCAATGGGGTCTTTCTTTGCCAGCTCCCAATGCAACCATACAAATACCCTGAACTGAAGAAAATACCTACAAAGCAAGGGATCTTCCCTTCCTTTATGCTCTACCACCTGAAGCCTCGCAGGGAATATAGCATGTATCTAACCAGTCTACTTAAAAATACTTAAAAAGGTTGGGGCTTCTGGCTGGCTCAGTCAGAAGAACATATGACTCTTGATCTCAGGGTTGTGAGTAAAAGCTCCACACTGGGTGTAGAGATTACTAAAAATTAAATAAATAAACTTAAAAAAATAGAAATACTTAAAAAGTTCTATATATGTATTGTTTAGTATTGTTTTTACATTATTTAAAAAATTTACTTAAACGATATGATATAAATACTCTGAAATTTTCCATTCAGTGACTCAATATTATGTTCAGAGATTTATATTGAGATTTGATATATTTTATAAATTATGTATTGTATCTCATCTGTTTTAACTAACTGTATGGTCTTGTAACTTATGAATATATCACAGTTTATTTATCTATTCCCCTACTTAGGGGCATATAGGTTGTTCCAATCTTTCACTATTTCAATTTTTCACTTATATGAATAACCTTGTATTTTCTCCTTGAGTACAAGTGGGGAATTTTCTCTGGGATTTATACCTAGACATTCTGCAGTTTATCTTAATTTTTTTTCTTAAAAGGGAGAATACAAATAGCTGCTTAGAGTATGGAGTGGCTGTTTGGAACAAGTAATCCAGTAAATATAAAAATGCTTTGTAAATTGTGACACATCGTATAAATAAACAGCATTATCACTGACAACTTACTATAGTGATCTCTGCAACCTGGCTTACTGGAGATCTTATATTTAGGGGACTAAGAGCTTTCTTCCAATGATAACATCTTCACCATCACAGAATAAAATTTTTTAAAAATATTACTTCTAAAATAAAAATAAAATATGAAAATTACCTGATAGATTGTTTAACCCAAAAAGGTCTCAGGCTATGGACACACATTGTTGGAGACGTGTAAGTGGACATGGGATGGAATTTGAGGTATAGGATGTTTGTTAGGGATCAATACTTAGAAAAGGCTGAGGGCAGAGGAGCAGGATTGGGCAGAAGTTGAATTGTGATACAGCACCACAAAGCTTTCAACCTGGTGGGGAGCCCTGAGGTGCCGATCTGTGTCCCACATCAGATTGAAAGAGCTGGGGGGTGCCTGGGTGGCTCAGTCGTTAAGTATCTGGCTTTGGCTCAGGGCGTGATCCCAGAGTCCTGGGATCGAGCCCCACATCGGGCTCCTCTGCTGGGAGCCTGCTTCTTCCTCTCAAACTCCCCCTGCCTGTGTTCCCTCTCTCGCTGGCTGTCTCTCTCTCTCTGTGTCAAATAAAGAAATAAAATCTTTAAAAAAAAATTTAAAAAAAAGTACTAGTGGGTTTAAAAAAAAAAAAAGATTGAAAGGGCTGGGTCTTTACACTCCTGCCTTACTAGGCACCAGAGAATGGTGTGAGCTCAGGTGGATTGGCTCTCTGCAGCTGTGGCAGCTTTGAAGAAAGGACAACTAGACGTTGTTTGCGGACCCCTCTCTCTGCAGCTGGGCTGCACCCCTGTCCTTCCTTGAAGGGAGATCCTGGGCTGTGTCTCTCCACGTCCTCCATCTCCTTATGCTGCTTGGATCTGGTCTCCATGTGGATTGAGAAAGCAACTTCTCCAGGATTCCAGTGACCCCTCTTCTTAAGGTACACTTTTGGAGAACAAATTCTGCCCCCATTGCTACGATTGGTCTTGGGCCACAATTGACCTACATCATTTTCCTCCTTCACTATCTCTTCTAGATCCCCCTCACCCATGGCTACCACCTTTCCGGACTTGGAGCCTTCCCTGGGAGCTTGAAGGAGACTGTCATCAATAAGGTGCCTGAGCCCTGGTCACCATTTCCTTCTCAGGTCAGGCTCCTGTACCTGTCCATTTACAGTCATGTTTGGGCACATATTTCTCCCTGCCCCATCGTGTTAAAATAGCCTTACCGGCTCCTGATGATGGGGGTCAATGATCCCTGCCAAAATGGTGACTGCTCTTCTTGCCTGCTGCTCCCTGGACACAAGAACCCCAAAGTGTTAGGGCAACAGCTGTAGCTTACGATTCCATGCACTTTGCTGGGTCCCCTGGCAAAATGGGGTCCTCTTTGGGGCCAAGGACCTCTAACCCTACAAAGCCTAGCGATGTGGCGACAGGAAACACAAAGTCCCTCAAAATGGGGTCAACGAGAATGATGGTAAATAGGGCCACATGGGCTTATGTATTCTTCCTGTTGGGATACAAAGCTACGTAAAGATGTTGGCTTGACGCACAGGGTGTTCTCTGGAGAATGCATCCTCACAGAGCAGTGGCTCCAGCTGGCGCGTCAGCTCCGCCTTCAGCAGGCTGTTCAGCCCCATCAGGCTGGCGGTGTCTGGCTGATACAATCAGTGGATCCCATGGTCATGGCCCATTTCCACAACTCCTTGCTGGTTAAGTTAGTTCCCCTGTCTGACACAATGTGGGGTCTGGTGCTCGTGGGTCACACCCTCTCTAAGTCCTCAGATAGTGGTGCTGGATGACGCTTTACAGGTAGGAGAGGAAAGCTCATAGCAGAATATGTCCTATGGGAACAAACTGCTGACCCTTCCAAAATGGAAGGGGCCTAATGTGACCAACTTGCCGTCAAGTAGCCAGTTAGCCTCATTGAGGAATGAGGGGCTCAGTACTGATCTCTGTTGCAGACAAACTGGCCGTTGGACAGTGGCCTAGCTAAATCAGTCTTGGCAGGTGTTGGAACTACAGTGAGTCCTTGCTTTGCCTGGTTTCAATACGCACAGACTTCCATTAAGTAACACCAGTCCCCCAACAACCGTGGTTGAAATTTCAGTTATAACAGCATCTTCACTGTGCATGACCGCATAGAGTACAAACCCCAAGGTTAGCTCTTCAGTCCACAAATCACTATGTAAATAGAGGATGCCTGTCATGGTCAGTACTGATCACATCACTTCTTTCAAAAACAGTTTGCGGTTGTTCACTGCCCATCTTTGCTCAGTTCACATAGGCAGCCAAGCATCTAGCTGTGTGGCCTATTTCCCCATGGAGAAACCCAAGTGACAGTTGACAATAATGGATACTCGAAAGAGGGAATTGGCCAACAAAGACGAAAGTGCAGCAAAAAATTCCAGAAGTGATAATGCCGGAAGTGCAATTTGAGTCAAACAAATTGTAGAAGAAACAGCTGCCTGTGGGAACATGGCCCCCCACTGCCCTCCGGGAGCCTCTAGATAGATGTGCAGCAAAGGAACTTAGCGAAGGCCGGAGGTAGCCACAGGACTGAGAAAGTGGGAGGAGTGAGAAGATGGAGCTGTCCCAGAGGAAGCAGACCTGGTAAACACTTCATGCTGAAACAACTCTTTGAAATTTTTCATAAAATGAAATTTCAATTTCATTGAAAGTGCAAAGCATAAAATGTGGAAAACTGGTGCACACCTGGAAAGGAATACAACAGTTCTCCACAGAGGCATAAAGAGATGCTCTCTCCATGTCAAAAAGTATGCAAGAAGGTAAACACTGTCCAAACTACTCTCGCTAACTTTACTTACACAGGAATAAACCACTAATTTCCAGGATTTTTCATGTTTTAAGTTACAGCATACTAAATATATATTCATTGTACTTTTGTTTTTCAATTCCCTATACATTTATAACCAACAATAACACAGTTTCTTGTATTTGGACAAAACTTTTTTTTTTTTAATTTGATTTTTATTCTTTTTTTTGGTTCATTTTTTTGGACAAAAGTTTTTTAAAGTTGCAGTACAATCATAATCTTTCCCATCAATTATTAACATTGCTTTGCATGGTTTTAGGGTGCATGGTCATTTTTTTTTTAAAGATTTTCTTATTTATTTTAGAGAGAGAGAGACTGCGTGCATGCACTGGGGGCAGGGGTGGAGGGAGAGAGAGTCTCAAGCAGACTTTGGGCTGAACACACAGCCCAATGCGGGGCTTGATCTCATGACCTGAGATCACAACCTGAGCCGAAACCAAGAGTTGGACGCATAACCGACTGTGCCACCCAGACAGCCCAGGTTGCATGGTCATTTTTACCATCCCGCACTATTGTGCAAGGCGAGAGCTGCCTTTATGTGCTCTTGGAAATATTCTCAGCCTCCATCTCTGTCACTGTGGCCTCTCCATTCATGTGCCCATCATGCCAGTCCTAGGGCGGCCAGTGGCTTAGGAAGTTCAGAGTCAGATGTCAAGATCTTTGGGGACATCCACCAAAACATCTCATTCCATCTGTTCGGATTAAAGGTTTTTCTAACCTAGGCCCTGATCTTGACACAGACCTGCCTTCATTTTTTATGAAGTCCAGTCTCTTCGCTGAAAAAGTCCAAAACTTTTCTGGTCCCACGGCTGCCAGTCTGAAGGAGCATCTTTAAATATCCATGAGCCTTCTGGCTTTCACACGTCGGTTCATACTTGGTTTTCACCTCAGCTGCTCCTTAACTTTCTGTAGCTGTCAGTGGGACTTGGCAATAGCCTCCCAGTCCCATTATCCTTGTATCTGTCTTTACCTTCCAAGTCTCAAATAGCTGCTACCCTGCACCCACTAGTGCATTTTCTCCTCCTGGTACTCATGCCCAAATCACCTCCCCCAAACCCCCTTGGGAGATGTAGCAGTTGAACGGCCACCTGTATTAGCGGCCACCAGTGACCCATGGGGTCCTCCCAGCCAGCCCTGTGGTGTGTGATCCACTTCCAAACCCTCACTTTACTGCCTGCTTTCTGGGACCGCTCCCAGCACCAACTGTTGCAGGTGAGAGTCTCCAGAAGGTTGGGATACAAGATGTAGATTAGACACTAACTAACACCTGTAAAAGGATGTGAGAGGAAGCAGGACTGCTTTGAGGAAGAAGTTAGCTGCCACATCCACCCAACAAAGCCCTTAGCAACCCAACAGGGAAGTCAGGAGCATGCATTTATTGTCAAGGTTTCCCCAGTGAGGCCAAAACTGTTACGTTTTAATATCCCCACTTTTCTCAGTCACCGGACTTGGGCCTCCTGGGATGAAGCAGTCTAAGCAGCTGAGGCCCACTGAGAAGGAGCTGACAGCCAGCGGCACTGCCCCCAGCAGGGCAGCACATCCCTCCTTCTGGGCCGAGCTTCTGGGTCTACGGCTCAGGGGAGAGACCTTCCCCACACCCGACTCTGCCTCACCTAACAGCATCGATGATGTTCATTCTAGTTGTAAACTGATCGTAGAATACCACAAAACTGGAGTACAAGTCTAACAGCAAAAATCTCATCCTGAGAATGAAAAAAGAAGAGTCATTTATTCAGATATTTTGGAGAAAAAACCACTCTTTGTTATTTCTTTATCACAGTATGGATACTTGCAAAGAAAATAAGCATTCAGGGGCACCTGAGTGGCTCAGTTGTTAAGCGTCTGCCTTCAGCTCAGGTCATGATCCTGGGGTCCTGGGACTGAGCCCTGCATGGGTCTCCCTGCTCAGCGGGAAGCCTGTTTCTCCTTCTCCCACTCCCCCTGCTTGTGTTCCCCCTCTCGCTGTGTCTCTGTCAAATAAATAAATAAAATCTTTAAAAGAAAAGAAGATAGGCATTTATATTTTCCTCTTTTAAGCCTCCTAGAACAAAAATCTTAAATGATTTTTCCTTGGAAGAGTGGAGTCATCTAGTAAACCCTGTTGCTAATATACAATTAAACTGTACAAAATTAGACACATCTCACATGACTGTCATGGGTATCCTCTCAAGAGCTGAATCACATATACAAAAGCAAACTCCTCTAGAACAACAGAAACATGGAAACTGAGAGGAAGTCTCGCTGTTCAAGACCCAGCAGGAAGGGAGCTTGGAGGTTAGCCACGACCTAAATTCCTACCGTGCTGAAATAATACAATTTTAGTCAACCAACCAGTGTTTACTTGGCATCTCCATTGCCTCTGAGGCTGCACAGGGTCCTGAGGGCAAGCTGAGGGCCACGGGGACTGACCGGCTCCCCCAGGGTCGTGTTGCTGCTCAAACCGGGACTGAACCCCAGGCCTCCCGACTGTGAGAACCGTGCTCCTTACTTTCTTTGGGTTGCTTTTTCTTCAGCGGGGAATGATATGTTTGGTTTCCATATGGATGTGAAACAAGAAAATCAGAGCTATCTGTTCTTTCCTTTCATAATGCTGCTGCATTTGGGGATCCCCTCAGCCCAGGCCAGCAGTGAGCACTGACCCTGGGTGTGCTTCCCACCGCCAGCCACACCTTCTCTGCCACAGCCCGCTTTACCTGTGCTCCAGAGAGCCCGATTTCCCGATGATGACCCCCCTCCCCACTCCCCCCCCCGAAGGGCAGCCCTTATCGATGACTGGCAGATATGGGGATACACATGTTCCCATCCCTGTCCTCTGATGGGGCGACTCTTGAGGTGTGACTTAGCCCTCCCCAAGTCACCTCTGCTTCCTGTCACCCTTACATAGTCCTCTTTTCTTCCCTTCCCCACTTTCTTATTCTCCTAATGATTTTTCCTCGGAACATTCCCTAATACATTGTTTTCCTAGGAATTTTCCTGGTCTCAGACTCTGTTTCCAGGGAATACAAGTGAAAAACCACCAACTCTGAAATAATAATATTATTATTATTGTATCAAGACTTATTAATACAATAATAATAATATAATATATTTATTTTTATTATTCTTGATTTTAGACATGTTATTGAGCCTCTCATATCTAAATTTCCTCCTGTGTAAACGTGGAAACTTCTCTCTTCCTACCCTCGCTTCATCTCTCCCTTCCCTCTCCTCCTTCCCTGCCCCCGTCCAACTGCTTGTTTATATGTGGGTGTGAATTGGGGGGCTTGGCACTCAATTAGAGAAGCTGGCCAGGTCAGTGCTTTGGTGTGCATTGAGGCTGAAGCCAAGTAACTTGCTGACGTGTCTATCACTCATGCCTATGACTACAGGGTGAAAAAAATGTTTTCCAAATCTGGTTGATCTGTGGGGCAAGAGAGATGGTATTTTTTCCATATCCCTCATGGGACTAGACCACCGAAGGATTTTGTAAGCACTTGTTGGCAGACTGGAAAACACACCCCGGTAACTTCCAGAGGGGACAGGAGCTTTGTAGGGGACACAGCGGAATGTAGAAGCTGAAGGGGAGTGAGTGGGAGAGGTACAGGCTGGAGCATTGAGCTGGACCTGGGGAGGGGACAGGGGGCCTGGTCCAGGGAGGCCCTGGGAGCCTGGGAAGATTCCACAGAGGGATGGGATGGTGATGTGAAGGCCTGGGGGAATCCCTGGAAAAGGTGAAACTGCAAGGGGACACAGGACAAATAAACACCCATGGAAGAGAAGCTTCCAAATCATGGGTAATCCCTTATTAACTGCCAGGCAATATGGTGGGCAACTGTCAGAGACTTACGCTAAAAAATTTGTTTGAGGAGAGCCTGCGCTGGCCAGCCATGGTGACTGGAATTTCCACAAATCAAGCCATTTGTTGAAGGCAAGATTTCTTTTTTTTTTTTTTTTAATTTTTAATGATTTTTTTTATTATATTATGTTAATCACCATACAGTACATCCCCGGATTCCGATGTAAAGTTCGATGCTTCATTAGTTGCGTATAACACCCAGTGCACCATGCAATACGTGCCCTCCTTACTACCCATCACCAGTCTATCCCATTCCCCCACCCCCTCCCCTCTGAAGTCTTCAGTTTGTTTCTCATAGTCCATAGTCTCTCATGTTTCATTCCCCCTTCTGATTACCCCCCTTTTCTTTATCCCTTTCTTCCCCTACCGATCCTCCTAGTTCTTATGTTCCATAGATGAGAGAAATCATATGATAATTGTCTTTCTCTGCTTGACTTATTTCACTTAGCATTATCTCCTCCAGTGCCGTCCATGTTGCAGCAAATGTTGAGAATTCGTTCTTTCTGATAGCTGAGTAATATTCCATTGTATATATGGACCACAGCTTCTTAATCCAGTCATCTGTTGAAGGGCATCTCGGCTCCTTCCATGATTTGGCTATTGTGGACAATGCAGCTATGAACATTGGGGTGCATATGGCCCTTCTCTTTACTACGTCTGTATCTTTGGGGTAAACACCCAGTAGTGCAATGGCTGGGTCATAGGGTAGTTCAATTTTTAACTTTTTAAGGGACCTCCACACTGTTTTCCAGAGTGGCTGTACCAACTTGCATTCCCACCAACAATGTAGGAGGGATCCCCTTTCTCCACATCCTCTCCAACAATTGTTGTTTCTTGCCTTGTCTATCTTTGCCATTCTAACTGGCGTAAGGTGGTATCTCAGTGTGGTTTTGATTTGAATTTCCCTGATGGCTAATGATTTTGAACATTTTTTCATGTGTCTGTTAGCCATTTGTATGTCTTCATTGGAAAAGTGTCTGTTCATATCTTCTGCCCATTTTATGATTTGTTTATTTGTTTCTCGTGTATTGAGTTTGAGAAGTTCTTTGTAGATCTTGGATACCAGTCCTTTATCTGTAGTGTCCTTTGCAAATATATTCTCCCATTCCGTGGGCTGTCTCTTAGTTTTTTTGACTGTTTCCTTGAAAGGCAAGATTTCTTAACCTGAACCCAAGGCCCAAAGACCTTGAATTCAGAGGGGGGTCCATGAGCTTGCATGAAGAAAAAAATTATATCTTTAGTTTCGATCTCATTGAACTGAAAGTTTAATTATGAATGTAGTCAACAAACCTTAGCACTACCTAAGACTTTGTCACCAATACAAATCATAGATAATTTCATATAGTGTTACAGTTGCTATGAATATTTCAAAATATCACTTATACTGTCTGTATTTTAAAATTAAGAAAACGAGTAAACATGCCTCTAGATCTTGTTTTCTAATATATTAATAAAGAAGAACACATTACTACTGCACCTTTTAGAACACATTCGAGCAGTATTTCAATATAATTGGTTTCCTTTTTATTTTATTTTATGTATTTAAAACCATTAATCCGAAAAGGGACCATGGAAGAAAAAAAATAATAACGAAGGCATTGAAAGTCATAGATGAAAGCTCACATGAGTAATTGTTACTGGTTTCCTCTTACACTCATTGGAAAAGCTTCATCCCCCCTGCCCCCCGTGAAGAAAGGATACAACAGAAAAGGTTAATTTTTTTTTAAAAAAAGATTTTATTTATTTATTTGACAGAGAGAGAGACAGCCAGCGAGAGAGGGAACACAGGCAGGGGGAGTGGGAGAGGAAGAAGCAGGCTCCCAGTGGAGGAGCCTGATGTGGGGATCGATCCCAGGACCCCAGGATCATGCCCTGAGCTGAAGGCAGATGCCTGACAACTGAGCCATCCAGGCGCCCCAAGGTTAATATTTTTTAAAAAATATTTTATTTATTTATTTGACAGAGAGAGACAGAGAGAGAGAGAGCACAAGTACGCAGAACGGCAGGCAGAGGGAGAGGGAGAAGCAGGCTTTCCTCTGAGCAGGGAGCCCTACGCGGGGCTCATCCTAGGACCCTGGGATCACGACCTGAGCCGAAGGCAGCAGCTTAACTGACCAGGCACCCCGCAAAGGTGAATATTGATGAAAGGAAAGAAGAGAAAGATCTGTTTCAGAGGCCAGAGCTGGCAGTTGGCGCCACACCTGGGAATGTACAGCACGCTGGGAGGATGTGCTTCAAAAAAGAGAAAGCCAGAGGATCTGTTACCACAACAAACAAACAAAACCCAAACTTCTCTGCAAAGTGATGTGGATTGAAGGGTGAGTCAGCCAAAACGCGGGTGTTTGTTAAAAATACAGATTTTTCAGGCCTTGGGTTGAGCGTAGGAATCTGTATTTTTAACAAGCACCCCTGGCGATTTAGGGAGTCTTGACTGTATAAGAATGTTGGGATAGAAGAGAACTCTGTAGTTTTCCAGGGAACAACTTGGCTGTCTTTGACATGCTAATTTATACCTGACTTCCCAAGAAAGGGAGATTGCCTCTCTGTGTGTTACAACCAGCCCCCTACTGGGGCAGGTGGACCTTCTCTCTCCAGGAATTTTAAACCTTGTGTCATTCATGAATGTACCCTGCCATGTTTTTCAAAGCACCAGATTAATCAGGGTTTCCTTGTACTAAGTGAATCTTTTTAAGTAGCTCTAAATTCTAACTATGCTTCCTATCTCAGTTTTATAAAGGGTGAAATATTGGCTTATTATCAAATAGTTATTATGTAAATCATAACGTCCTAACTTTAGTGTGATTGAATGCAGTTTGGGATTTTAGGGGAAGTTCTGAGGAGTAAATCCACAGTATGTTTCAAAGAGAGATTTAAATTGCTAATTTCCTTCCTAGAGTTGGAATGTGAGTAAGGATTGTCCCAGATTTAGCATGCAAACCACGTAGTTAGCATTCCTATGTAGTAACGGTCTCTTAAGTTGTGTTTTGGTTTAAGAAACTGCAAGAATAAATACAACAGGAGGGGGGAATCTTTGCTGTTTATTTTAAAGGGGATACAAATTTACGAGGAGCTTTTGCCCGCCAGAAAAGAGCATTCTCTTTAGTCTCCCACATGATTTTATTCCTCTAATCACATTGGAAGGAACTTTTTCCCTAATGCTATCTGAGTTCTCCATTTTGGTGCCCAGGACAAAGAAGTGAAGAGCTATGTCACACACACACACGTAATAAAAACCTAAAGAATAAACTCATCACCAGACAATATATGTGATTTGGAACAAGGTCATAATTATTTGCATAAGACTCAGAAAGTTGTGCTGGGGACGCTGTGAGGAACCAAAACTGGGTCTCTCCTTTCCCAGGCCCAACGGTAATCCTAGGCACTTCCTCTACGTTCATTCTGTTTTGAGTACACAAGACATGGTGGCATTTTGACCCGTAGCAAAACCTCATTGCGACATTCCAATGGCATAATTAGTGACAATTCAGCCAGTTTCTTTGGGCACCTTCCACATACACCAGGGTCTGGTATGTACCTTGGCTCATTGACTCCTTATAGTAAATCCATTAGGTAGGTTTTATCATCCACGTTTTATAAGTGGCTGGCACAGAGTAAGCACTCATTGAAGAGTACTTATTGTTTTAGATCATCATTATTACTTTTGTGAATAACTTCCATATGAGGTAATCAGAACACTTCCAGACTCTTACTTGGGCCTTGGAAAATGGTTCCGTTTTGCTAGCTGGAAACAAGGAGGAGGCAAAGGGTAGTCTAGTGTAAACCAAAGGCTGAAGGAAAGAAACTATAAGGAGTATGTGAAAAATGAGGAGTAAATTGGCTTGTTTGAATTGAAGAGTTCAGAGAGAGGCATGTTTGAAGCCGTGCCTGGAAAGATCACTGTGGGTCTCATTTTGGAACCTTGCTAGGCCAGGGAGTTTGGACATGAATTTAAAGGCAGTGGGAACTCACTGAAGATCGGTGATTTGGGGAGCTGTTTTGGAGTATGCAGGAAGGACTGGGGGCAAGGCAGGGGGAAGGCACAGAGAAGAATGCATTTTAGAGAGACTGCGGTATTCCAGGTCTGAAGTGATAAAGTCAGAGCCTGAACCAGGGCAGTGGCTATTAAGAACAGAAGGAAGGGGTGTGTGGCAAGAGCAATTATGCAAGAGGGCTTGTTAGGACTTGGAGCCAGGCGAACATTGTGGGGAAGATGGAGAAATCAAAGAGGATTGTAATCAAGGTCTTAATCTTGAAAAACTACAGTATCATTTCCAGATAAAGGAGATGGTGTACAGATATAAATTGGTAGGTCTGACTTTGAACACACTGATTTTGATTAGAGTGCAATATCAAGGTGAAATTGTTTGGTCAGCAGTCACAAACTCTAGTAGAATGGTAGAAATGGAGAATGGAGAGTCCATTCTTTAGAAAGACTCATCTTTTTTTTTTTTAAAGATTTTATTTATTTATTTGAGAGAGAGAGAGAGCATGCATGAGCAGGCAGGAACAGTGGGGAGAGGCAGAGGGAGAAGCAGACTCCCCACTGAGCAGAGAACCTGACATGGGGTTTAATCCCAGGACCCCGAGGCCGTAACCCAAGCCGAAGGCAGCAGCCTAACTGACTAAGCCACCCTGGTGCCCCTAGAAAGACTCATCTTTTGTGGGTAGAGGAGGAAGGGAGCCATTGAAGGAGAGGGAGAACAGTTTTGACATGTAAGGAAGAAAAGTGATATAGTAAACAAGTGTCAGGTAAGCCAAGAGAGGAGACAAATTCAAGCTGGGGGGGGTGGTGGCCAAAGAGGACAGTGGTGGTCACTAGACATTTGTGGGAGGCATTCACCTTCTCCTGACCTTCCTGCATCTGAAAGGCCCACAAGGAGGGTATAGGGGCTTAGGAGAAAGAGGGTAACTCTGTGGAGTAAAGATTGTAGGTCTTACATTGATGTTTCTATTCACAGCCCCACAAATAAACCTCACTTGTGGTCAGGAGCACCATCTGTGAATATGGAAAGTCTATAATTTTATTTTTCCAGTCATTGTCAACATCATCTTGAAGCATCAGGAGGCATTGGCTGCAAATACAGAAACACAGACTCAAACTGGAGTTAACAATGAATTGGAAGTCCTGAGGTAGAGTAGACATTGTCTTTGGTTGATTAGAGGCTCAACAAAGTAATTAAGGACCCAAGTATTTCCCATTTCTCCTCTCTGCTGTCCCCAGTGGAAACTTCTTCCTTAGAGAAGTAGCAAGATGGTTACTAGAGACTGCAGTTCCAGATATCACAGAATTATAGCTATTTGGAGGAAAGAGTCCACCTTTTCCTGTAGATCTCTTGGAGGAGGCAGGAAACTTCACGAAGCATCCCAGCGGACAGCCCCTCATGCCTCATTAGCCAGAAATAGGTCACATGCAAATACCTGTCACAATCTTGGTAAGGGTAATGGCTTTGCCTTCAAAGGAATCAGATCTATTCCTGACAATTTCCTCTGAAATACTTGGCTATATGGATGGGTCCCTGGACAAAAATGGGATTCTGTTAGAAAGGAAGGACAAGTGAATGGACCCTGAGTGGGTAACTCTTAAATGGAGGTTACATTATCGGTCTCTAGGATTACAAAGAAATGTTTGCTTAGGGTCCTATCTGAAAGGAGTTGGTGTTTGACACACGAAAAAAAGACAGCAGATTTTTTAGTACAGTTTCGACATACAGTAGGCACTTAAGAATATTTGTTGGAGGCACAAATACATACTCGTTCACCCTAAATGCTAAATGAATAATAGAGCCATGCACAGGTTCGTGTCTACTACTGGACCAGTTCTAGTGCAAAGATATATCAAATTTAGCGAAGTTCTATTAAAATGCACATACCCAAGGGGCACCTGGGTGGCTCAGTCGATTAAGCATCTGACACTTGGTTTCATCTCAGGTCATGATCTCAGGGTCTCCACGCCCCGTATGGAGTCTGCTTGAGATTCTGTCTCTCCCTCTGCCTCTCCCCCTGCTCATGCTCACTCTCTCTCTCTCAAAATAGATAAATAAAATCTTAAAAATAAAATAAAACACATCTGTATTTTATCTGTATGCCAAGTCACAATTGCCTCAGAATTCAAATTCAGTTTTTTTCATGGCTCCAGTTACATGCATTTTTAACAAGAAGCCTAGGGGGTTCTAGTACAAGTTTCATGGGTGTTAGGGAGGGTAGCTGTAAGGGTGTGGTTGGGGTAGGTAGGCATAATTTCTTAAAAAAGTATTTAACGAATCATCAAATTAAATAACTAGTGATTTCCCTTCTGATATTTGTAAAGTGGTTGCTAGGATTTACAAAATAATATTTTATAGTTCTTATCAAAGAACCATATGTACAAAGGGAACTTATGGTGCAACTCTGCCCCTTCCAGGCCCAAACTTATTGGCTGCCGAAGAAAAGGCAAATTAAACAGTGCTTTCCAAATTCCAAATTTGGTGGTATTTGTTTTATTTTGGAGTACAATCACATAAAATTATCAGGCTGCTTTTTAGTAGTGGATTGACAATATTTGGTCATATTTATCCTTCCCCAACACCAGTTAACCAACCCCCCATTTCTTTATAATTTATCATACTCAGAAACTTAGAGGTGGAGGGAGAGACTTTTCTCTCCTCTGGATTGCAAAATTTACACTTATTGGAAGAAAACCTTAGTTTGTCACAGCTCTTATTTTAAATGAAGAAATAGAGTCTAAATTCCAACCAGCAGGTTCACTCCTTCTTGCTTTCTACCTTGCCGATGTCATTTTCATTTATATCCGATTAGTATTTACCTCCCTTTCTTAATTCATCCTTTTATGCTGCATTGTACTCATTCCCCTTACTGGTGTGTGTGTGTGTGGGGGGGTGTGTGTGGGTGTGTGTGGGTGTGTGTGTCTAAAGCCTGGTTGGAGAACGTATATAATAATCATAACTCTAATGCAAATTATAAAGCAAGCATGATTTCAAAGCACTCTCACTTCCATTATCTCAAACTTCAAAAGTTATGAGGTACTAATATTCATATCATAACAGGTTAGGAATTTGATATTTGTCCAGGATCATACAGCTAGTAAATAATGCAGCCATGGAAAAAAACAAAACAAAACAGTTTATATGCTATGGTGGATTTGGTAGTGTCATATAAACTGGATTTAATTTTATAGGATTATTTTTTTTATACCTAAAAGATCATTTTATATGCTTTTACACAGCAATAGCTATTTTTGGATGTTCTTGCAGAGGGTATAAATGAGAGAACTGAGAATCAGACACTGTAGCAAGTGGCAGAGCCAGGACCACGTTTCCTGGTGCATTGAGTCCCTGCCTAACACCCAGTCTGTTTAAGATCGTGCTTTACAGCACTCCTTCCCTTTATCCAGCCCATGCTCACTCTTTTTTTTTTTTTTTAAGATTTTATTTATTTGAGAGAGAGAGAGAGACAGAGAGCACTAGCAGAGGAGCAGAGGGAGAGGGAGAGGAAGACTCCCTGCTGAGCAGGGAGCCCAATATGATACAGGACTAGATCCCAGGACCTGGAGATCATAACCTGAGCCGAAGGCAGCCACTTAACCAACTGAGCCACCTGGGCCCCACCCCATGCTCACTCTTGATAATCACAAAACTCTCATGTTCCCCAGAGAATCAGTTATGCCAAGAACATTTTGTCAGATGTTAATTTGTGTTCAACATACTGTTTCCTTCCCCCGCAAAGTGCTATTAATTATACTTTTTACAGTCCATCCTCACCTGTTTGAGGATCCCTCCTTTGGAATCCAGGTCCCACATCATGCGAGCCTTTTGCTGCTGTACAGCTCAGGACCACAGGGCTGTTGCTGAACCTCAGGCCAGAGGCTTGTGGTTCCCACTGCATGTGTGCTGGAACTGCCTGTCGCTGGGCAGCATGGGGATGACTTCCTATGTACTCCAGTCCTCTTACTTGTCCAACTTCCCCAACATTGCACTTTGTCTTACCTTTAACCTGTGATTGCTTCGCTCCCATGAGCCTGTGTAGGGTGTTCCATTCCCCTGCAATCGGTAGGCAAAGATTGATCCATAGGACCAAACCTGAACTTTAACCTCAAATTCTTTCTATACAATTGTTAAGTTATTAGCTCATTTGAAGTCAGTTCAATATCTATTTATTGAACAGGAACTTGTTCCATGCCTTTGAGGAGCTAAGTTGGTGGAGGAAGAGAGGGCTTGTCAAAAAATGTGCAGGGTGGGATTTTATCTTGCTTTCAAGCTAACAAAGAAGTCTGCCATGTTTTAATGGATGCTGGTATAAGGCACAAATCTCTGGGGTCAGAGAAAAAGGACTTTATATGTATATATTTTTAAATTTTATCAAATTATTATTATTATTATTTTTAAGTAAGCTCTACGCCCAACATGGAGCTTGAACTCATGACCCTGAGATCAAGAGTCGCATGTTCCATTGACTGAGCCAGCCAAGAGCCCCAAAAAGGACTTTATTTAAAACTCATCACATGGCAAGCAGCATAATTATAAGCATATTTATGTCTGCTACCCCTGCCTCTGAGTCCCACAGGGATGATGTGGACAGACCCAGGTGGGTGTCTGGACACACAGTGGGTTGCATTACAGGAGAGGGTGCTGAGCTTAGGGGACCCAAATCTTTCAGACTGGATGGCATAAAAGCTTACTTAGACAAATGTACCATACTAATATAGGATGATAGTAGTGCATACTGAGTGGAGGGTTCATGGAAACTCTATCTTCACAAACTTTCTATAAATCTGAAATTATCCTAAAATAAATATTTGTTTTTAAAATTACTTACCAAGGGGCTTCTGAGTGGCTTAGTCAGTTAAGTGCCCAACTCTTGGTTTCAGCTCAGGTCATGATCTCAGGGTCATGAGATTGAGCCCCATGTGGGGCTCTATGCTCAGCACGGAGTCTGCTTGAAATTCTCTCTCCCTCTTCCTCTCCGTCCTCCTCTGCCCCTCTCCCTGCTCGCATGTGCACTCTCTCTCTCTCAAATTAATAAATAAATAAAATCTTAAAAACAATGCTTTCCAGAATTTGCTCTAGAGAGAGATAGTATCTCTATCTTCCAATGTTACTCAAACATCCTTAATAAGAGAATCCAAGCAGGACAGTGGCCGTGGAGGTCAGGATCTGCTAAGAGGTGTGTAACAACTTACCTGCTGAGTCAACTGGCCCTGAAAATGGAGGGGGAAAAAAAGGAGAGTCCAAAACAACAGCAGAAATGCAAGAAACCCATGAAGCATTATCTCCCAGTGATATCTACCCCTCCTTTCTACACCATCTTGATTTCTTGTGAATTTTTTCATAAATATGTCTGCTATTCCCTAGGCCACTCTGATTAACCTAACTGACAGAGGCTGGGGCCAAATATGTTCAATATCCCATATAGCATCTTATTAAAGCCACTATGAACAGGAATCCCAGCAAGAGGAGGCAGCCATCCTACAGCAATGGCCTCAGCCCATTGAACAGATCTCATAAACCACCAGGGTCTAACTTAAGAGAAGTCAGGGGACTCTCCCAAGTTTCTCCACTGGTTTTTCCCCTTGGCCCAGGGCATTAATGTAGGAATAGCAGGATGTAGTAACAATCATATAGCATCTGCCTTGGCCCATGAGGAAGAAGTTTAAAGCAATTCTACCATTGATAATATCCCTGGCCTGTTAGTTGAGGCTGACCTGAATGCTTTCCAGGGCCAAGCTGGTGTCACTGGTCACTTCAGTTAAACTCAGAGACAAATTTTACATTGCTTTTTTCCAGTTGGATAACTTTCATTGTAGCAGTAACTGAACACCACCTGTCCATAAAAAATGAGCCAGTTATCCATTTGGGAAGCTCTTCCAGGTAATCAAAGTCTTGATTTTGAACTTCGTTTTGGGTTCACAGTCATTTGAGGGCTATGTGATCTACTAGTAGTGTTTCCTTAAATGCTTCATGTTCTCACGATCATTCCTAAGATGCAAATCAGCATGTTTCTGGAAGTAAGTCAAGGTAATGCCTGGAAGGCATGCAAGCAATACAGTCCTGGGAGTGTACATGGTAACCCTGGAAAGAAAGCATTGTTTACAATTGTTGGTGCCCCCCAAGTTAAACCTATGCCCATCAATGGGTATAGCCTGATTGTACCTCAAACAGCTGCCTACCGGCTGTTAAATCTTAAGGTCTCAGGTCATGTTGAATAACAGAGTCTAGTCCTGTTTAAGGAGGAGCTGCCTGAGGGAAGTCAGACTAAAATTTATCCACCCTTTGGAATGACTGAGCAATGACTATAGGAATGGGGTTGGGGAAGACATCTAAAGGTGTTGAAAGGTGTTTTGTGTGGGACATGCAGGAGCTGGGACCATTCCTTGCTATTTTGGATAAACATGTTGGAAAGGTTCAGGGAAATGACAATCAAACCTCAAACTGTTCTCAGAGCCATCCTGCAGGGGAAAGCAGTGAGTTAAATTGAAAGTGCTTATGACAGTTTAGGAGAATCACAGTAACAGGTTCTCCTGCCTGAAGAAGGCTCCAAGGATGATCTAAAGGACAAAGATCCTCAAGGTCCTTCCTCCTCCACACCTGCTGAGGTCTAGGGTGTTACTTGCTTGGGAGCTGGGTTGTTCTCCTTCCTCTATCACAAAACCAGCGTGTTCCATTCCAGTGGCTACCCCTTCACTTTTCCCCAGTCATTCCCGACTCTCACCCAGACCTTTCATCTGCAAGAACCATGCAAGAAGGACAAAGCATTTTTATAAACTTACAGTGGTTTATTATGTCCCCAGTCTAGGGAGACTTGGAGAGTGGTGTTCTCAACCTAGCTGTCATTATCCTTATGATCTCTGTAACTGTTCTTTGGTTGGGGGGGGTGACCTTCTGCTCACCCAGGACAAGTATGAGTACTAGTCATTGTAAAGGGAGGACCTGAGGCTGATTGCCAGAATGGTGAGGAAATGCCTCTGCCTGGAGGAGAGTTCACAGCATAGCAACCTTGTCCCTGTCTAGAGTCTTTGAGACCGAGTGGCCTGCAATCACCCCCACAATTCCTCCTCAGTAACAGCCTGTAAAGCAGAGGGCCATTTAGTGCTCAGTAGACATACAATTTGGCCTGCACCTGATTCCTGGGGACTGTACAATTTGGCTTATAATCTATTTTCATGGCCATCTTGCAGATTCCATTAATCAGGCCATGAGATCCTCATCCTTCCTCTTCCAGAAAGCTGTGCCTCTGAAGTATCCTCCTGTCACAAACACTATCAAGAACCCTACAAGGTAGCCTGGCCTGTCAGAGTTTCGTGGCTGCTAGCTGCAGACACAAGACCCCTGGGTCAGAGACTGAGGACTTGTACTCACAGCATAGTACGTGACAGGAGCATCAGCATAGTTGTATCAGTTCCCCCAATTCCCCCGGCGGGGACATGGATGGGCCCGGATGGATGTGGGGACACAGAGTCGATTTTATTACAGGACAGTAACCCTGAGCTCACAGAACCCAGATCTTTCAGATCTTTCACTGTACGGTAGTACAGTGAGTACGGCTGTCCAGCACTTCAGAAGGAGCCGCTAGCTCTGTGTTCCAATGCTGTGTGCCATACAAACATCCTTGCAAAGAAAGTCTGGGAAAAAGCAGTTAGTGCCTCTCCTAACAGGGCGTGCAGAAATGTGAGAGATCCATGAAGAATCATTTGCCTACCCGAGTCACATAAACCAATACATTTAATAAAATAGTAAGGGCTGAGATGAAAGTATTGAAAGTGTACTCAAAATGAATGTTCATTATTTTTGTTGGTAATTTTTAAAAACACATTCTCCCTTCAGCAAATCAATTGTATTATTAACTGTTTTGAAAGACGGATGTTTGTAAATTGAGGAATTAGATGTAACAATAAATGGGCTACTAAAGAAAAATGTTTATAATTATCAGTTGTTTTTTTGCATGTTTTTCCTTTTTTTTTCTTTAATTGATCAGTTCCTTATAACTACTGAATGCTAACTCCTTTGCTATTACTTTTAGGCTATTGGTGTAAATAAGATGAAAATTGAATAGATTTAGTCTGTAGCCAGCCACTTCCTAGTAAAGAACAGAAGTTGTTCAAAATCTTTCCTAATATGTTATTTAAAGCTGGAATGAACAAATTAGAAAGAAATAATGAAGTGAACAAAATCTTGAAATACAGGTGAAAGGACAGAATGATTTTTTAAAAAACACATTTTATCTTCCTACTTCTGTGAACATTTGCTGCTCCCAAGAAGGTTTCATAACATTTCCAAGGAGATAATGACAAAAATGATAATTTCTGTTAGTTCAGGGACCAATAACGCAGGGAACAGAAGAGAGGAATTGACAGGTTTAATTCCTAAGTGACCTCTTCCCTGCCCTTCTGTCATTAAATGTTTGAAAATCCGACCTTTCCTTTAATTGTAAAATCTATTTCATCATCTACTGGATGCTTACCTACAATGCACATTCGAGACTAAATAAAAGGTGGTCTTGGTAAGGTTGATACATTGTAATGCAAGTGAAATTAGCTAAATGCCAAAGAATGCCATGAGAATTCAGAGTATGAAAGAAGTATGTCTAAGAAATAGTACAAGAAGCTTTATGCTGCAGAGGTTAAGACTCAGGAGCCAGACATCTTGGGTTCAGAACTCAGATCTGCCCCTTATTAATTAGTAAAATTACATTATCACCTCATGCCTCAATATCCTCATATGTAAAATGGGGATGATAATAATACTTGTACCAAAGGGTTGTTTTGAGGGTTAAATGGATTAATCTCCGCAAAGCACACAAAACTGCTGGGCACAAAACTAAGGGCTTTAGAAGCCTAGCTCTAATTGCTGTTGTTATATGTATGATTATGGGGCTCAGAAAAAACTTTATGAATGAGGAAGCATTACAGGTGACCCTGGTTAACAGCAGGGGATGGAATGAACACAATGTCAGACATCCCTCAGCTGACAGCCCTGCTGAGGCACTAAGAGGATGGATGTCCTACACTCTTGCTCTAGGGAAGATCGGACGAAGACGTTCCCCACCAGCTGCTCTGAACCTAAGGCAAAGGTTGCATATGTGCATGTATCTGAATTGAAATATTCTCGGGGCGCCTGGGTGACACAGTGGTTAAGCGTCTGCCTTCGGCTCAGGGCGTGATCCCGGCGTTATGGGATCGAGCCCCACATCAGGCTCCTCTGCTGTGAGCCTGCTTCTTCCTCTCCCACTCCCCCTGCTTGTGTTCCCTCTCTCGCTGGCTGTCTCTATCTCTGTCAAATAAATAAATAAAATCTTTTAAAAAAATTAAAAAAAAAAAGAAATATTCTCGAAGGATGTACCAAATTGATTTTCCCTGCCTTGTGGAATGATGGGTGATGTTCATTTTCTTCTTTCTGCTTATCTATACTTTCTAATTATGAAACAATTAATATCTATTGTTATGATAGGAATAAATGAAAACCTATTTTAAAAAGCTCTTATTCATTAAATAGTTGGCATTTATTGATAAAAAAATTGTTTCTATTCTTCTCAAGCAAGGGGCATGATATGTAGAAATTTGTGACTGTGACAAGTCCAGAATTCACTATGAGGCTGGCATATGGGAACCTATTAGCTGGTGAGTGAGCCTGGTTGACAAGCCAAAGTGCCAATGTGACTATAATTTATTACATGATTCCATTTAATTCTTACAACAACAACAGAGGTAGATATTATTGCTTCAATTTTACAGATAAAGAACTGAGAATATTATATATCATGTTGGTAATTAAGAATTTGGGAAGCTAATGGGATGCCTGGCTGGCTCAGTCAGTAGAACATGTGACTCTCGATCTCAGGGTCATGAGTTTGAGCCCCACAATGGGCATAGAGATCACTTAAAAAAATAGAAGTTAAACCTTAGGGGGTGTTTGAGGGGTGCCATCAGTTAAGCGTCCAACTCTTGGTTTTGGCTCAGGTCGTGATCTCAGGGTGGTGGGATCGAGCCCAGTGGGGGGCTCCACACTCAGCACTGAGTCTGCTAAAGTTTCTCTCTCCCTCTCTCTTTGCCCCCCCCACTCTCTATCTTTCTCTCTCTAAAATCAATCAATCTTAAAAAAAAAAAAAACCTTTGGAATCTGAGACTCTCATGGGTCTAGTACTAGGGTTCTCATTCCTTAGCACTGTTGACCTTTGGACCAGAGAATTCTTTGTTGTGGGGGCCTGGCTTGTGCATTGTGGGGTGTTTGGCAGCATCCCCAGTTTCAACTCACTAAATACCTGTAATATCCCTCTCCTCACAGGTCGCGACAAGCAAAAACATCTCCAGACATTGCCAAATATCCTCTGATTGAGAGCCACTGCTTTAGTGTATTCTATTCGTTAATTATGAATGTCAAACTCCCAACAATCAAGATATAAACCTCAAACCATTTTCAACACTTCACCTTCACAGGGGTTTAGTTCTTCGACTAAATCTTTAATTGATGTTGTTGCTGATGAAAACAGACTTTATGATATAATGGACATATTTTTTTTTAAGATTTTGTTTATTTATTTGACAAAGAGAGACAACCAGTGAGAGGGAACACAAGCAGGGGGAGTGGGAAAGGAAGAAGAAGGCTCTCAGCAGAGAAGCCTGATGTGGGGCTCGATCCCAGAACGCTGGGATCACGCCCTGAGCCGAAGGCAGACACTTAACGCCCGCACCACCCAGGCACCCCATAATGGACATATTTTGGATAAATATTTTCCTATCTTGTGAATTACTTCCACCCTACTGTAGATGAAATAAACGAACATTTTTAAGCCTTCACTTTCATAAGTCAAATTGCTGACTATAGAAGTTGTACCAGTTTACATTTCTGCTAGCAGTATAAGAGTCTATCTTACCACATTCTCACCAGCATTGGCTACCACGTATATATTTCTAGCTTTGCTAATGTAAATTCTCGTTTATATTTATATTTTTATAGATATTTATGTTGTCATGTATATATATTTTAAAGATTTTATTTATTTATTTGAGAGAAAGAGACAGAGATAGAGAGAGCCCAAGCAGGGAGGAGAGGGAGAAGAGCGCCATGTGGGGCTCAATCCCAGGACCCCGAGATCATGACCTGAGCTGAAGGCAGATGCTTAACTGACTGAGCCACCCAGGTACCCCATAGATATATTTTATTTTATTTTATTTTATTTTATTTTATTTTATTTTATTTATTANTTTTTTTTTTTTAAAGATTTTATTTATTCGACAGAGATAGAGACAGCCAGCGAGAGAGGGAACACAAGCAGGGGAGTGGGAGAGGAAGAAGCAGGCTCATAGCAGAAGAGCCTGATGTGGGGCTCGATCCCACAACGCTGGGATCACGCCCTGAGCCGAAGGCAGACGCTTAACCGCTGTGCCACCCAAGCGCCCCCCCATAGATATATTTTAAAGATTTATTTATTTATTTGAGAGGGAGAGAGCATGCGCAGGGGGGAGGGGCAGAAGGAGAGGGAGAGAGAAACTCTGAGCAGATTCCATGTGAGTGTAGAGCTCTTTGTAGGGCATGATCTCACGACTCAGATCATGACCCGAGTTGAAACCAGGAGTTGGTCGCTCCACCAACTGCACCCAGGATCCCTTGTCTTATTTATATTTTTGAACACTAGTGAGGGTGAACATATTCCCGTATGTTTTAGCCAGTGGTATCTCTTCTTTTCCTAATTGTTTGTGTCTTTTCTTCATTTGTGTGTTGGGATCTTACTGATTGTTCTTATCCATTTGTCTGAGCTCCTCATGTAATATAACCCGAGAGCAGAAATCTCCACAAAATAAAAGCTTATATGAAGCATTCGAACTTAGACTTTATTAAAAATTTGGGCAGATGACAAAAGATTTACATGACAGCAATCTCAAATGGAATTCTAAGCACTCCTGTTTTTGTAAGCCCTTTATCATTTTGCTTTCTTTCTCTTCTCTCTTTCCTTCACTTCCCTATGCTTTCCTCCTACTGCTTCACCCCAATTCTGTTTCCTTCCAATCTGGAAAGTAGTTTAGTTATGCCTTTGGTTTGTCTCCATTTACCCAAGCTCAGTTTATCTTCCATGTTCCTAGTTTATCAAGGTGTTTTCCTAAACAAGGACATTTCCTTTTCTCAGGGGAATACCAGTACCAACTTTCAAGATAATTTTAATATTATAGGAGGGTGAAGTGATTTTGATTTTTTTTTGATTTTGATTTCTATTGTGCTATTAGTTTCTAATTCTTCCCCCACTTTGTTTAATTAAAACATTGATCTTTTTTCCTTGAAAAAATTGTGAAGAAAAAATAGATATTCTCTATGCATTTTTTCAGTGCCTTTAAGCTTAAAAGGTACTTCCTGGTGGGGAGTATATAGAGAGTAGGAAATGGAGGGAAAAGTGTGGCATGCCTATCATAAATACTGACATACTTAGCATGCTCCTATGTGTAGTATAGAAAAGTGAGCTTCCTCTCTTTTTGTAAAACACATTCTCTTACTATTAGAAGCCATTAGAAAGCAATCATGCCCTGCTTATATTAAATATGCTTGCTAGATTTTTGAATGAGATATGCTTGGCCTAGTAATAGAGCTAACATTTATTGAGCACAACATTACACTGTCTCTCGAGTATAACATGGTGTTTAAAACATTGGAAAGTGTCAGGAGGTTGGAAGTGATGCACTTGAGTTTAAAATTTAAGAAACTGAGATTAGAATTCTGCTTCAGGGCCACATACAAACAAAAAAACCCCAAAGATTTTAAATGTAGACCCTAAACTTGCACTGTCCAAAGCAGTTGCTACTAACCTCCCATGTGTATTTAAATTTTAATTAAAGTGAAATAAAATTTGAAATTAAGTTTTGGTCACACTAGCCACATTTCAAGTGCTCAGTATCCACATAAGGCTAGTGCATGCCATATCAACAGCACAGAATAACATTTCCATCATTGAAGAAAGTTTAATTGGACAGTACAGAGCTAACAAGATATTGCCTTTAGGCCCATTTTTGTGATGCCAGATAAAGCTTTTGGAATTCCTGACAAGTTTCCAAAGCTGTGCTATATGACTGGTTGTTGGAATTGCCTGAACTTCATCCAGAATTGGTGAAAAATATCAGGTTGGGGATAGTTTGGTTGTTGTTACTTTCTATCCACTTTAATACTAGGGCTTTAGGAAATCTTGTGGTGAATTTCTACAGAGACCCAGAAGCAGAAAAGGCATGGGATAGCTCAGAAAACGTGGGTCCTTTAATGTACAGTGATCCTCGTGATCATTTACTGGGTGTTTTCTATGTGCCAGCCACTGTGCTACATGTATACTTTCTTCAGTCCTGACAATACCCCTAAAAGGTGTGCATCATTACCACCAGTTCACAGGTGAAGAAGCTGAACTTCAGAGGCCTAAGGTCACACAGATAGTAGCAGAATGAGGATTTTAAATGAGGTATGTTTACGCTCTTGTGCTAAACAGCTCTGTGACCTCTGGTTCTTCACTTTCCTCATCTGTAAATCTAAACGGACTAAATTAGAAAATCCCAAATTTCTCTATCGTTTCTAGAACTTCTAAATTAGAATAATACCCCCTTATTTTCCCAAGCCAATGAAACATGCAGGGTTCAGAAGAGCGGCTTGCTACCTTCTTCCTTCCAAGGGATATGCTTTTTCCCCCGTCCATGCCTTTGCTCTGAGACCTTTCTTGGTTTCTCATTATGAAATGTGGTTTCAACTACTGTGATGTTTATCACACGCCACACATACTCCTGAACTAGATAAAGTGCCCTCTCATGGCAAGGAGTGATTCGCTCTGGTAGATAAATCCTAAAAAAAAAATTAGCAGAATGCCTACTGCACAGTATGTTCCACGAACATTTATGGAATTAACTGGAAATGGACTGGAAGGAAAATGTGAATCAGCTGAAGTAAACTATTAAGGATATTACTCAGAAATCGGGGCTGTCTGAAGAAAACCCCGAGTGCAGTAGCCTGTGCAGGTGGCTGGAGACAAAATCTGACCCACAGAAACCTGAAAAACTGAGATAACGTTAGGGATGGTGGCGATGACGTTCACAGGGGGCGATCCAGACGGCGCTAGGACACCGGGAGAGGCGGGAAACCCCACCCAGCCCGGCAGAGCGGCCGCCAGCCTTCCCGGGTTTCCCGGCCGTCCCGGAGAGCCTCCCAGCCCCGCCCCTCCGCGGAGGTAGCCGCTGCGACGGCTGTTGCGGCTGCGCAGTGGCGCGCGCGTAGGCGAAGCGGCGCGCGCCTCGGTCAGCTGACTGCTCCGGCTGGCACGTGACTTGCTCCGTAGGCGCTGGGGTCGAGAAAGCTGTGAGGCCGGAGCTTAGGTCCGGGAGGGATGGAGCGCTGAGCCGTTAACGTCTGCAAGGCTGTCTGCCTCTGTACCTGTTAGTGCAGCCACTTCGTCGTTTGACACCTTCCTGGGTCAGTGAGCGATGGTTACCCCGGATGGGGAGTCCTGGCCAGGCCGAACCTTGAGCTGCGGTCGCCGTCTGGGAGGGATGGGGGTGGGCTCAGGGGCCGAGGCTGTGGCGTTGGAGCTGGCTGGATGGTTGTGTCTGGTTTCTCGGCGTCGGTTTGTTGAAATCTTGGGCGTGGGTTCTGTTTCTAAGGAAGAGGAAGAAGGGAAAAAGAAATGGCCCTGGAGGGTACTGAATAGCCGAGACAGGAGGGAAAAACCCTGCGGGTCTGGGACATTTCTCCTTGGAAGGGAGGGGGGAACGAATCCACGCCCCTTGATTTAGAGGGATGGAATGTGACAGAGTAGCACAGATGAGGATCTGGGATGGTGTGTGAGGTCACAGCGAGCTCAAGAGCCTTTACTGGCCGTACGCGCTTGTGAGTAGCGCGGGGATGGTAGTTTAAAGGGACCAGGAGCCCCTCACTATAGGCAGGGGACTCTCACAGAGGATGCTGGGTCTTTGTAGGCAGGGGAAGGAACAAGATTTTTTTATTATTTTTTATTATCAAACCANCCTCACTATAGGCAGGGGACTCTCACAGAGGATGCTGGGTCTTTGTAGGCAGGGGAAGGAACAAGATTTTTTATTATTTTTTATTATCAAACCATTTTTTTTATTAGAATGGGGGAAGGGTAGGCAAGAAACCCCTGAAAAGGAACTTGAGGGGAGAGTCACATAAGGCAAATTGAATCACCTGAGCAACGAGTAAAGAGACGCTGATACTCTTTTCAGAGGAAAAATTTGGTATGTTAGGGAAAAAATCAAATATTTCAGTGAGAGCTCAGTCCTTAGCGCTGCTCTGAGAGTGCAGGAGTGGGGGTGTAAACTGTCCAGCCTTAGGAGTTCGCACCAGTGTTGAGGAGATAAGTCACGCACACGTGACACATTGAAGTACTATAAGGTTATATGTAATTATGAAAAAAATTGCTAAGTGCTTTGGAATTGTGGAGCAGGGACAGAGGTATGAACTGACACTATCAGGAAATATCCTGGAGGAAAGATAACTGGGGTTGGGTCTTTCCAAGCCAGTGGGGCTTGAACAGATGGAGAGAAATGAGAACTTCCTAAGGAGGGAAAGCCACAGGATTTGAAGGCCTGAAGATGAAAAAAAGAGTGCTTCTAGGGGAGTCAAAAGTCCAGGTTTGTGGTGGATTTGAATTCCAGAGAAGTAAAAAATAAAGTTGGGGTCATGTAATGAAGTCTTTGAATGATATTTAATCATTCATTCTTCTGATATATACTGAGCCATATACCAAGTACTGTGCTGGTACAGAGGCTTAGAAAACAGGATCACTCTTATAGAGCTTCCAGTCAGGTGGAGGAAATGGGTCTTAATAAATAATTATGCAAGTGTGGAATGTGCTTGGAAGGAATAACAGTGGTGTGAAAGAGTTTGTAAAGGACATGGCCTTTACAGAAAGTTCAAAGGAGGCATTTTGGAGCATATGACTTTCAAACTGACATCCGAAAAGAGGCTAAAAAGGATGTGAAGATGTGAGTAAAAATGTTCCAAACAGAAGAAACGGTGTGTGTCAGTGCCCTGAGATGTGAAGAGGAATAAAGCTTTTGAGAAGTTGTAGGAGGACTAGCAGGGTAGAATTTGGAGAGAACTATGTGAGAGAGGCAGGCAGGGGACGGCTGGGATCAGGCCCAGCAAGGCTTTTATCCTAAAAGCAAAGGGAAGCCAGTGAAGATGATAGGTGGTAGAGGGAGTTAGAAGTGTTTTTTAAAAATAAAATTTTGTTGAGAATGTGGAGGGTGCAAAACTGAATGAGGGGAAGCCACTTCGGGAGGACATTGTTGTAATTTCTGCCAAGAGATGTCAAAGCAATTTAGTAGTTTCCTCCTGTAGGAAATGGAGAGCCACTGAAGGATTTGAAGGCAGGATACCTTTTCTCTCCACTAAGGAATTAAGGAGAAGGTTTAACCCGTGTTCACTTTTAGAGGAGCTAAGGAGTTGGGGAATGATTAGATTGTATTTTGACCCTTCACTGAGTGTAGTTGTAACTACCCTTAAGCAGTCCTGAGGACAGGGGAGGCTGATCATTTGGGGGTTGACTGGAGATTCTTTTGCAAAAATCTGTTTTGGCCTTCTAGACTTATCCTTTGGTAATGTTACTCCTCCAACGTACTTCTCATTGAATAGTAGTAACAGGGTGGACTCAATTAACTTTCATGTTTATTTTGTTCTCATGGGTCTTTGAGAAAGAGTAGATGAAAATGCATTTCATTTTGTAGATAGGAACCTGTTTAGACCCTTGGAACTAGAAACAGATTTGTCTCAATCTGACAGAACTTTCACAGTGTGCTGACTGCTGGTATATTGTTCCTGCTAATTACCTACATAATACTTAACCACAATCATATCTAGAGAGGGTGAGTTTCCAGAAGTACGTTGTAATCTTTGATTCAGCACGTTAGCACTTTTGGTGAACTTTTTCTAGTAGGACACCTTCAGGATTTGGCAGTGGTGGTCAGCGCTTTAAAAACTGCTTTTCTGTAAGCTTGGGTAGAGCTAGTCAATTCACAGTTCTGCTGGAGGAGATAATAAGCAACAAAGTGGAGCTCACAGTGCTCAGGTTGTCATTCACGGTTCTTTGGCAACAAGCAAGTTTAAAGTTGTGGTGAAGATCGAGCCTTGGGGTTGTGTCTCAGAACTCCCGGATCTTTTTCTCTTTTGGTGTATCTTGCAGGGACTACATAAAGTCTAACGAAACAGTACTCGGGATCTGACTGAAGTAAATCCTGAGAGCTAGGTACTTAGTGTAATTCTGCTTTTAGAACTGGCCAGAAGATTTTAATTTTTGGCATATCAGTATTAGGAACCTCATTTACATTGGCTTTTACAACCTAAAAAGAAAATTCAGGGCTTCAGAAATTTTATTTTGTGATTATTTCCATAACTCGTGAGATAATTCCATTGGCCAAAGAGCAAAACTGGAATGCCAAAATAAACCTTTGCAGAAGGATCTCCTTGGAGTCCACCAGTTCCTAAGCAATCTTCCTATTGAACTTGAGTCTGTTTAGGGATAGCTACAGTTTTGATGTAGTATTTCCTAGTTAAATTTTGTTCTTGTACATATTTTGATCTGTCTGCAGAAGTAAATCTTTTTCACCCTTTGTGCAATTATATGCTGTTTTAGTTGTACACTAATTCATGTTAGATTCCCATTTCATCGACATTTTTAAGACATAGTAGAAACCATTACTATAGTGCCCTTGGAAAGATAGCTCAGGCAATGACCCAGGGCATTCTAAAATTTCTTATTGATAAGAGTGACCCTTGGAACCAGAAATTTCAAACTGTATTCTTGATAATGAAACAATTATTTTCTAGTGGTAAATCTACTTCTAATGTTATATCACTGTGTAAATCTGCTCAACATTTATTGAGTTCAGAAAGGAGTCAGGTGGGCAGTGGAGGAGGGGTGCTTTGGTTACATCAGAGAATGAAAGAGCATTAGCTCTTTATCTAAAATGAGGTGTGTGTGTATTTGAAAATGAAATACCAGGTAGGTGCCAAAACGGTGTTTTATGAAAAGAAACTGACATATTTTTAAGCAGACTGTCAGTGAATAGGAAGTTATTTGTAAATTAAGCTGATTAACAGGTGGATTAACTTTACCATGAAGGGTTTTCGTTATGAAGCAGGCTATAGCTTAATGTGTCTGTATGGATGTTACTGGCATTTTGGGCAGGACGGTCTGTTGTTTGGTCCCCATCCACTAAATGCAGTTAGTAGCCTCCATGTTGGGACAACCTAAAATGTTCCCATACATTTCCAAACTCCTGGAGGAGAGAGGTACCATTTGGTTACAAAACACTTGCATGTGGCGCTACCATTTATTCGACAGATATTTGAGTGCTTGTTAAGTGACAGGCACTCTCTTAGATGTTGGGGGTATAGAAGTTAAGAGTAGTATTTTAATAAACTAGCATGTAAAATGTGTATAATCACTAGCTGTGTGATCTTGGGCAGATAATTTCATTAATTGTCCTTTGATCTACAAGTGGGGGTGGTAATAACATCTTTGAAGAAGTTAAACACAAAATTGCATAGCATATTGACGTGCTTATCACATAGTGCATAGTCAGTAATTGGTTGCACTCTGAATAAACAGAATCTCAAGCTTACTGGAGTGATTAATTGGGAAAAACTAACTTGTTTTAAGTCTATAACTTGGTGAACTTCAGGCTACGTTGTGTTAGAGATATAAGCATCTTCTGGTGGAATTTGGTATTGTGGTCCAATCACTGTTATAAAATACCAGCCCAAAATAAAAGAGAAGTAACACTTTGGGAGCCATGAATGTAGATTCAGGGATTCCCCTGGCATGGAAGGAATTGTTTGTTCCTTGGGTCATTGCTGAGTTGCCTGTGACAGAGAGGAAGTTTCCGGGAGCTCTGAAGGTCCTGATGATTACTTTCAGTAATAGGTATACAGTGCCCTCTTGCCATTTCTACCAATTCATCTAGCTTTACTAAAAATTACAAGAAATTTTCCCTAACACACACTAACACCATTGACCTCCCCTCCCCAACATTTCAGTTTTTATGACCGATATCTGTGTAAAAGTTAAGGCTTGGCTTTTACAAATTTATTTTTAGTGAACTGTGAAAAAGATGGTGGTTTATGGGCGCCTGGGTGGCATAGTCAGTTAAGCCTCCAACTCTTGATTTTGGCTCAGGTCGTGATCTTGTAGGTCGTGGGATTGAGTCCTGCATCGGACTCTGCGCTCAGTGGGGAAGTCTGCTTGAGAGTCTCTCCCTCTCACCCCCCCACTCCCTCGCTCATGCACTTGTGCGCACACTCTCTCCCCTTCTCTCTCTCTCAAATCTTTAAAAAAAAGATGGTAGTTTATGAAATATGTCTATTAAAGATAAAATTGTCTTCCATCTTTAAATGTATTATGGCATGAAATTTAGGTACTCTGTAATGGGATTATGGAGCAATTTTAAATATTTCAGTTGAAAACAAAAAGGCAAAAATTAAGATTTATTTAAAGAAAGTACGTATTCTCACAATTTCTAAATTCGTTCCGTATGAATCATGAAACTACTCCTTGAAAGGTAAAATTCCCCTTTTAGTTATTGGAAACTTTTAAACAAGTTTTATTACCAGTAAGCCCTTCCCACAACCTCAGTTAAGATGCTTCTGTTTTGAAGGGTAGAATTTTAATATTCAAAGAGGAAACAGTTGTTTTTACTTTTTATTTGTATGGTGTTAACAATTTCTGGGGAAGGATGTGGCAGCTTTTTAAAACGAATGGATTGTGGTAAATCTTTTACAGTGATGAATTCTCTTAAAAGTTGACGTATCGCAATTGGAAGGCTGTGTGATATTTCACTGACGTCTGAGGTGTTTCTTCTTGAGCTTGTTGAAATAGGCAACTTTAGTAAACTTGGTATTTTCAAGGACTGAAAAGGTTTTGCATGTAAACCACCGTCAGTCTTAATTTGTTGTGAAATTTTATTTACTGTGAAAAGTGGTTGCATTTCAGAGACTGTTGGTTTCTTGAAAGTATTAAAATCAGTTAAGTATTGAACACTTCCTGGGGTTCAGTACTGTTTTCTGTGGTTGCCCCTGTGTTGGGTCAGGCTCACACCTTTAAGAAGAAATGCCAGCAGATCTCTATTTGAGCTTATAATCCTAACCTTTTATGTTGTGATGGTTATTACTTTGTTTTTTATATTCACATCAGTTGTGGTAGAAAAATAATCTGCAGCCTTCAAGTTCCCAGTAGTGGGTTGACACAGTAAATAAACAGTCTCAGAGCTTTGTACCCAGGTTTTCCTTTAGTCTCTCCTTTTCTTTCTCCCATTTTGAAAAATGTTACTTTTTTTTTTTTAAAACAGCATACTTACAGCAGTCAGACAAAGTAGTATTTTAAAAATTGGACCAGTGTTTCTCTTGTGCTCCAGTGTAGCTTTTTTTTTTTTAAGATATTATTTTTAGAGAGAGAAAATGTGTGTGTGCGCGCACACACATGCACGAGCAGGGGGTCAGGGCAGGGGTAGAGAGAGGGAGGGAGAGAATCCCAAGCAGGTTTTGCCCTGAGCACAGAGCCTGCCTCGGAGCCTAACTTGGGGCTTCATCTACCGGCCCTGAGATGATGACCTGAGCTGAAATCAGGGGTCAGACACTTAATCGACTGAGCGACCCAGGAGCCCCTCCAGTGTATTCTGCTTCGATTTTTCTTTTTTTCTGTTGTCGTCTGCGTTAAGTTTTCCTCCCACCCCTAACAGCACACAAAGACCTACCTACTCATACAGACCTGTGTGCACATGATTGTAAGCTCCTTCAAGATAGGGAGTGCATTTTATTTGTTTGTTTTTTAGATCCTACCACAGTTCTGAAAACTTAAGCACCCACAACATTTGGTGACATGAATGATGTAACCCTAAATTGAAAACAATTACAGTTAAGCAAGAGATATGTGACAAAACACCAAATAGATGTCTGCTTTAATGCAGTTAATTACAGGGGTTTAAATGGGTTGAGGGAGAACGTACTGAGGGGAACATACTGGTTTGGGATTATAATAATGGATTTAGTGCCTGGTTAGGCTTAGTTGGGAAAAACTTTTTGTTAAGGGAAGTTTGAGTTGGTTTAGACAGGAAGAGAAGTTTTGTGCAAAATGGACTGTCTGAGCAGAGGCAAGTAGGAAGAGAACTAAAGGCAAGTCTGCCTGAGGTCAAGATAGAATTCAGAAAGATTGTGAAGGTAAGGCAGAAAAACTCAAAGACACTAGTGGTGATGACAGTGCAGACTGGCAGATTTGAGTTTTATATCCAAGAAAGAAGCAAACTAGGAGCATACATATTTGTGAGTTCTTTAGCCTCCTATCACCAGTATTTTTAGAGCTGGAAAAAATTTTCAAGGGAATGTTTTGGGAATGAATCAGGACCCTACACTGTGGTCACAAAGCCCCTTGCTATTGTTTATGTAGGGCATTTAAAATCCTCTGTATTCTTTCCTTCATAAATTAAATAAAAATTTGCGTTTCTTGAGCACAGTGAGTTTACTCAGATTTTGTTTTGTTCTGTACTTGATTTTATATTTCATATTGTTTTTCACTTTTTAAGTTTATAACTTGCCATAGATAACATGCAAAAAGTGGGTTGATATATAAGGTTTCTGAGCACCACAGAACAAAAATCATTTCTGTATTATAAAACTAGCAATACTGGGGATATTAATAGTGGCAAGTTGTATCTTTTTAATGCTTTCAAATGAATTTATTTTTTATCAAACGTGGTACCACATTATACATTTCCAAATTAATTACACATATATAAATGTATGGAACATTTATTCAAGCTCTATCTGTTCTTTTATTTTTTTTTTAACAAAAGTGAACATTTCTCCCCTTATTGCCAAAGCAATGCATTTCCATTGTTGTGCTCACAGTATAACTACAGTCAAGCCTTGCTTTGAAGCCTACTTTAAAAAAAAAAAAGGAATTTAAAAAGCTGAAAAATACACCTAAAGTGAAAAATTCACTTTGTGAGATGAATAGCAGAATACTCTAAAGAAAAGTTCAGCAGTCTAGAAGATAGAGCAAGAAGGTACCCAAACTGAAGCATAGAAGAACAACTGAAAAAAATGGAGAGAAGCTTTTTGACCTGTGGGACAATATTGGGTGGTTTAACATGTGATTTTTGTCTCAAAAGAAGGGAAAGGGAAGCAGAAAAAAAAACTGAAGAAGATAATGGGTGAGATTTTTTCAAATTTGATGAACACTAAACAGAGATTTAAGAAGCTCAGTGAAGCCCAGGCTGTGGAGTTGGCAAATTTTTCTTATGCTACAGCGTATATTAGCAAAGACAAACTTGGTAAATTAGACAGCAGTATTGAACACTTCACAGCAGTAAGTGTTGGGTGAGCACATATAACAGCTGGAACTTGCATACGTTGGTAATATATCTACTTTGGGAAACAGTTTGGCAGCTTCTTATGGAGTTAAGTATATGCTAATTATTCAACCCAGGAATTCCACTTCTTGATGTTTTTCCAAGAGAAATGAAAATATATTTTCACAGGTTTGTAGTGGAATGTTCATAGCACCTTTTTTGTCAATAGCCCCAAACCAGAAACAGTCTAAATGTCCATCAACAGACAAATAAATAAGCAAGCTGTAGTACAGTTATGTAATAGTAAGCAATAAAACAGTGTACTTCTACTGATGCACACAACATGGATAAACATCAAAGACTTGCAAAAGGAGTCCTATACAAAGAATATATAATGTATTTTCCATTTACAGTGAACTTCTAGATCAGGCAAAACTAATCTATAGTTTCACAGCAGATCATCATCTGTCCAGGGCTGGCGGTGCAGTGGGAATTGACTGGGACTGGGTGTGAGGAAAGGCCTTAGGGTGACAGAAGGGTTTTTAATCTTGGTTGTAGTGGTGGTTACACAGATGTGTACGTTTGTAAACTCATTTAACAGTACCTTTATAATGAGTGCAATTTTATTGTATATAAATTATGTTTCAATAAATTGATTTTAAAAAATACAGGGGAAGTGAAGGGAGGTAACCAGTTACAAACCAGGTACTTTATGTTATCTCGTTTAATCCTCACATTTATTCATTCAAGAGTATTCAGGGGCGCCTGGATGGCTCAGTCATTTCAGCGTCTGACTTTGGCTCAGGTCATGGTCTCAGGGTCCTGAGGTCGAGCCCTGCGTAGGGCTCCCTGCTCAACGTGGATTCTGCTTATCCCTCTCCCTCTGCCCCTCCCCCACTCATGAGCATGGGCGTGCTGTCTCTCTCTCAAATAAATAAGATCTTAAAAAAAAGGAATATTCATCAGATACTTTTTGAGGTTCTACATACAGGCCTCTGTGCCAGGTACTGAGTTGTCTAAGGGGCAGTTTATTTGGAAGAAAGACATTATTAAAAAGTGTCCCTCAGGGAAATACTGAAAAGAAGGTGCTATGAAAGCATATAATACATTTCATTCTTAGCA
Source organism: Ailuropoda melanoleuca (assembly GCF_002007445.2). NCBI lineage: Eukaryota > Metazoa > Chordata > Mammalia > Carnivora > Ursidae > Ailuropoda > Ailuropoda melanoleuca. The sequence goes on from NC_048226.1 coordinate 70,247,149, forward strand.
TACAATGATATATGTTATCATCTTAGCAAATCATGATGTAAGATACATATTATATATCTCCTAATATATGAGGCATTTTCTGTGCCTTGGTTTCTTTGTAACTACTACCTATCTGATAAGGTTGTTTAAACATACTAAACATACTATGTATGGAGTGTTTTGACTGGTGCTAGTAAATAGGAAGTGCCCCATAAGTGTTGGCTGTTATCTTGATGACATTTGACAATTCTAATCGTCTAATGTTGCAGGGGTACACCTGTACTAACTCGGGGAACACTGGAGTAGGACAAGGTTTTGGGGAAGAGATTAAGAGTTTGACTAGAAATGTTGGGTTTTAGGTGCTTTTGAGACATCCAAGTGGAGACGTCTTGTAGTTAGTTGAGGAGGCTTGTTGGGTACAGCTCTAGATGCAGCAGAGGGGCCTGGGGCTGGTGATGAAAATTTGGGAGAGTGTTTAGCATCTAGCCTGGAATTTCCTTGAGTATAGATAACATCTTCAAGAGAAAAACTATACACACATTTTTTAAATTTTTTTAAAAAGATTTTAAAAGAAATTGAGAGAGTGCGCAAGTGGGAGTTGGGGCAGAGAAAGAGAAGCCGACTCCCGGCTGAGCATGGAGCCGGTTGCAGGGCTTGATCCTATGACCCTGAGATCATGACCTGAGCTGAAATGAAGAGTCAGACGCTTAACTGACTGAGCCACCCTGGCACTCTGTGTATACACATTTATACCCACATACAGCAGAGGGACTTAGACCTAGATCTGAGTTTTGAGGAACTCCAACATTTGATTGGAGTACCTTTTAATTTTCTCTTTGTTTAACATATGATTTGTCTCTATTTATGTTGACTTCCAATATATAAGATGAAATAAAGGGAAATGATTAGGAATTCAGAGCAGCATTCAGAGGAGGTGGAAGTGTCTAGGTTCTTGATGAGAAGATAACCAGTGAACACCCGATTTTGATTCTTTCCTGCAGCTGAGATAAAAGGGGAAATGTGTTGAGCAATATGGATTTCATTTTCTGATCCCGAAAAGCATATATGTATATTCATCTGCAAAGACAAATTTTATTTGGAACTGAGCTTAAAGTTTCTTAAATTTAAAGATTTTTTTTTTTTTAACACTCAATGTGGGGCTTGGACTCTGTGACCCTGAGATCAAGTGTCACATCTCTGCCAACTAAACCAGCCAGGCGCTCCTCAAGGAGAAGTTTTTTTATGTGACTTGTGTCCACAGGATAACAGTGCACATTGTTCAGAAACAGAGAAAAAGGTATTTTGCAAAAGACTTACTGATGCTGTTCTCATGGGCATTTCTTACATTCATCATTTTGTTGACTCCTTCCAACAGCTCTATGAAGGGATTTGTAAGATTCCACAGATGAGGAAACTAGTGAGAGGATAGAGTTAGGATTTTAACTCTTACGGACTCCAAGGTTTGTGCTTTTTTCTTTCTGAAATCCAGGTCTCTTTTTAAATTTAATTTATATTCTATCTCCAGGTCTTTTGAATCTCTTATTTTATTTATTTTGCTTTTCTGTTTGGAGATATCGTTGTTCCTTCTAGGAGCTAGGATAGTTTGCGATGCTGGGTGTTGCTGTTTTAGAAATTGTGATGATCCTGGATCAAACGAAAAGGGAAGGGAAGCCCAGATCAGGTCCCATTATCTGAAGAATTCCTTGGGCCTGTGGGTTGCTCAGAGCCTGGAAGGAAACAGAACGAAAGGGTTTAAGGTTACAGGTGGATCTCTCCAAATAGGAGAGCTCAGGTGGGTCTGAGTGCAGAACATTTTCTTCTAGCATGACACAATAGAAAGAACATAGCTTTACAGTCAAACGCAGTGAGATTTGAACCCCATTTGCCACTTGTATAACCTTGTAAATTAGTAACCTCTCCAAGTATTACTGCCTAGCTCATAGGGCTGTCTTGAGTAAGTGAAATAGCATAGGAGACGTGCCTAACACAGTATCAAACATAGAGGACACCTCTTTCTCCCCATAACCAAACAGGCCCCAGAGAGGGCTCCAGTTGAAAGATGGAATTAGAATACTTTCTGTAAGTTTCCTAGATGTTTTTTAAGTTTCTTTTTTTTAGTAATCTCTGCACCCAACGGGGGGCTCAAACTCACGACCCTGTGATAGAGTCATGTGTTCCCCTGACTGAGCCAGCCAGGCACCCGTTTTCTAGACGTTACTAGACTCCACTTTTGCTTAGAATTATCATGACGTTATTTCATTTGATCATAGTAAAAGCTCAATGAAATAGGGTAGGGCAGGTATTTATAGATAAGAAATGGGGTGCTTTTTCTTCTTGAAATATTTTGGAAACCTGTTGGATGAAAAAGATTTTCTAGAACTCTAAATGGTATGATAGTGACATCTACTGTAATAGCTCATATTATTACAGTCTTTGAAGAAGCTGCATTTTGGATAATTTTAAAATCTCAGGAAGAACTTAATTGATTTAATCACCTATTTTGAGGGGAGAGGAACTTTAAAATGTCATCAGATATACTTTAACAGAACCATTTGTATAAATAATTACAATCAAACCTCAAATACCCAAAAACTACCATCGCGCAGAAGATCTGAATTATTAAAAGAGGTTGAAAGATATTATTGGATTCTCTAATCAACCAAGAATTTTAAAATTCAAGGTTGTCCTGTAAGTGGTGTTTGAGCTAAAAAAGCTAGATTTGATAAGTGTAAGAATATTAGATGTAGGAGACCAGAGCTAGGGAAGAGCCAAAGCCGAAGTGGCCAAAGGCAAGTGAAAAGATAGCAAGGTTTGGAGCCGCTTAGGTGAGGTGGCCCAGGTACAGTAGAGAACAGGATTATACAACGACAGGAAAGCAGGAGATAGACCTACAACATTTCATCAGGAATTTAATTTAAAAAGCAACTTACTGAGGTGGATCCTGTAATTAATACAGGTGTAGTCCAAGCTCTTAGCTTTACTACCTTATGTGATTAGAGCTGCTGAATATGTTGACCCTAAAGTATTTTTTAAAAATCCCAAAACATCAAAAAAGGTTTCTGTTATATATATACATATATAAAAGATTTTATATATTTGACAGAAAGAGAGAGACAGCCAGCGAAAGAGGGAACACAGGCAGGGGGAGCGGGAGAGGCAGAAGCAGGCTTCCAGCGGAGGAGCCTGATGTGGGACTCGATCCCAGGACTCTGGGATCACACCCTGAGCTGAAGGCAGACGCTTAACGACTGAGCCACCCAGGCGCCCCTGTTCAATGTATTTTTATACTTGGTCATAACATAAATAGATTAGAAAGCATCTTTACTATTATTAGAAAAGTTGTGCTTGGAGGATTAACATATATTCCATTTGAAAGTTCATTAGAATTATAATTTCTATAAATTTGCTAAGTATTCTGTTTTATTTTTTCATAAAGTAATTACATTCTTTTAACAGTTAAAATATTTCGTTTTGAAATATTTCAAGTATACAGAAAAGCTCAAATATTTCAGATTGACAGACATCCATGTACCCACTACCCAGATTTGACAGGTACTAACATTTTGCCATATTTTCCCCAGATATTTTTTTAAAGAAATCTTAAATACATAGCTAAAGCACCTTTCTCCTATGCATGTTTCTATATTTTCTGTAAATATATATTTATGAACAATTTATACCATTACGTGGGAACTTCAGTTGGTAACTGCTTTGGAGAACTGTTTGACAGTACCCAGCAAAGTTGATGATGGTTTTTGTCGTTATCTCATAATACATAACAAACGACCCCAAACTTGAGTAGCTTAAAACAGTGGTTTCTTATTTCTCCTGATTCTGTGGGTTGTCCCAGTGCTTCTTTTGCTTGTTTCACTTGGGCTTATTGATGGGGCTGCATTCAGCTGGAACATTCATTACGCTGGAAGTTTCAAGAAACTGAGCTATTTTGCAGTTTATGCTGGTTGTCAGCCCTAGTGTTGCTGTTTCTCTGCCATGTGGCCTCTTTATTTTCCAGTAGACTAGACTACATGCTTCCTTCCATGGTGGTCTGAGAAAAAGAAACAGAAGTGGAAGTTGCAAGGTCTCTTGAGTCCTGGGCCCTGAACTCACATAGGGTGGCTTCCTTGAGTTTTGTTGGTCAGAGCAAGTCACAAGACCAGCCCAGATTCAAGATGAGGGGAAATAGAATCCATCTTTTGATGGGAGGAGTGGCAGTCACATTGCATTGGAGCATGGAAAGACTTGTCGCCTCCATATTTGAAGATAGTCTACCACATGATCATACTCAATTCAGCTGTTTTACTTCTGTCTGTTCTGGAGAAACTCTTTCACAAAAACAGACTGCACAAGGGTGTTCACTGCAAAATTGTTTATAATAGCAAAAAAGTAAAATGTAACTATCCTTCCAGAGGAAAATGGGTAATAAATTTTAGGTTATTCATAAAATACCTCATAGCACTTAAAATGAATGAACTACATTGCAAAAACAGTTTGAATGAAAAAATTGAGTAGGAAAAGAATATGGGTAGAATGATATTTATATAATAACTTTAAAATTTAACGTTTGAAGTTTCTCAGGTAGTGTAGTGATGGTTTTGTTTTCAAGTCAATGTTTATCTGAATGACTTCTTTAGAACTTGGTGCTCTGAGTGGCTTCCTTCCATGGATGGTCAGTTAAGCTGTACTATTTTATGGCCAGACTGAATGCTTTGTCTGGGCTTGCCATCACTAACAAGCTTGTGTTTAGTTTGTTGATCATTTGAGAAAGTAGAGCTCTTAAATGCATCTTTATCGTTAAAGTTGGAAAAATCATTTTAGAGTAGAATTTTTGAGATAGTCATTTAGTGTCACCATCTAAATTTATACCAGTTTAACCTGTCTGAATTTCTTACCTGTAAATGGGGAGGATGATATGTATCTCATAGAGGTGTTGGGAAGACCGAGATGATGATGTATGAAACATTTACAATATTACCTGGTATATAGTAGATGCTCTACAAACAGAAATTGGAAAAAAATAAGTATATAGAATGGCATCCGTGTTCAGTGCACTTTCAGTTGTATAATAATTGCATGGGATTACTTCAATTATAATTCTAAAATTAGATTGAATGAAGTTATGAAATTAATAAAAGTTCATTATGATTAGCTATAATACTTTACATTTTAAAGGAAATTTAAATTTACAAAGTCTTTTCACATTCATTATATGATTTTGTTATCAGGACAACTTTATAAAGTAGTTATTTTCTATTCAGGAGAATATCAGCAGTCACTGGTAGTAGGAAAGTTTATGGTGGTTCTAATGAAGACATATTAAGGTGGAAATAATAGTACGGTAGTATTTTCATTTTTATGAGTTTGTGTACTTTACCTACTTAGATTCTGAATAGATTTGGCTCTAGACTTTTATTTTTCCATGTGAGAGGGAGGGAGGAAGGGAGGGAGGTTGTAGAAGAGGGTTGGTTGTGTCTTTTTTTTTCTTTTTTTAAGATTTTATTTATTTGAGATAGAGAGTACAAGCAGGGGGAGCGGCAGGCAGAGGGAGAGGGAGAAGCAGGCCCTCTCTAATGAGCAGGAAGCCCAATGTGGGACTCAATCCCAGGACCCTGAGATCATGACCTGAGCCGAAGGCAAACTAACTGAGCCACCCAGGCACCCAGGGGTTGGTTGTGTCTTAATGGAAAGGGGATCCACAGCCTCTCACTCAGATCCAGTGGTGTTGTATCAACCCCCCCCAATCATATTTTTACGTGTAAGGCCAATTGGCAAGATTTTTTTGCAAATTTATAAATGTTTGATGGCAACTAAGTATATGCCAGTGATTTGAGGAGGTTCCTTTAGGTTGAATATGGATTAAAGTTAACGACCGATTTGGCTAACTTTGTAGGGGTTGCTAAGCCAGATGTGACAAATTTATTTAGTGGCTACTGTTCAAATGCACTGTTCAGTTCCTTCTCAAAGGTAATAGTTATGCATGTTTTTAAATTTCCTATTTGGGTTTTATATTTTAAAAGTTTAAGATAAACCTATGCATTTGTGACTCTTCTACTTTTTTTGTGAAATGAAACTGTTGGTATCTGGTATTTTAAGTAGTCTCACTTCTTTGAATAATTCCCATTTTAGATGTTTTGTAATTAAAAAAAATTAGATACTTCGTGTGTTAGGTCTTTTTATCCTTTTTTTCCCCTAGTATCATAAATAAATCCCCTTTTACCATTTATGTGGATTTACTTCTGGTAAGTAAATTTGACTTTTCTTGGGATCATCTGCCATTGTTGGATTATTTTTGAAGCAGGTTAATATTTATCTCATCCTGTGACTCAAATATTTTAGGAACAAATGGTATTAAAAATATTTTTCGTTTGTTTTGTTTTTTTTTACCTTTTAGAGTCACTCTTGATTTTGGAAAAAATACTTGGTAACAAATATGACTGAGTTCTGGCTTATATCTGCTCCTGGGGAGAAAACATGTCAGCAAACATGGGAGAAATTGCACGCGGCTGCTACGAAGAACAATAATCTTGCTATTGCTTCAAAGTTTAACATTCCTGACTTAAAGGTAAAACTGCATGGCACAAAATAGTTCATCAAAATATGAGTTCATCATGAAGAGGACCGATGTCTCTGCTTACCTTTAGAAAAAAGAGATATCTGGGTTCCTTCAAAAACGCTCATTTCTAGCCATTGGCATAATTGAAAACTTATCTTGTTCTCTCTGATGTTCAGATTTTAAATAATGAGGAAATTGAGATTTTAAAAGTAAACTACCAAAGTGAGATAACATTTTTTAAAACTTTTGTGCTTTTCTAAATTATAATTTAAATTGTAATGAGAAATCATATGAAAATATTTGACATATTTCATTCACAAATATCTTCAGAAGTGAAAAATCTTAGTAATGTATATTAAATTTCCCCCTGAACCCAATTTTTTGTTAATTAAATTCATACAATGTTCAGTAATGTTGTAAATGTTTTACCATTTTACCTCTTTAATCGTAGTTGGCAAATCTTGCCTCGTTATTTAATGTAGTTAATTTATTTAACATTTATTGAACACCCATAACCTAGCAGCCTCAAAGGGAAACAGACTGTCAGTAATTTTACTGAATGGAAAAAATCATATTTTTATTTTATTTTGCTGTTAACTTAGCAGGCATTCATTTAAGACATACTTAAAATTGCTGGTTCTTGGGGCGCCAGGGTGGCTCAATCGTTGGGCGTCTGCCTTGGCTCAGGGCGTGGTCCCGGCATTCTGGGATCGAGCCCCACATCAGGCTCCTCCGCTATGAGCCTGCCTCTTCCTCTCCCACTCCCCTTGTTTGTGTTCCCTCTCTCACTGGCTTTCTCTATCTCTGTCAAATAAATAAATAAAATCTTAAAAAAAATAAATAAAATTGCTGGTTCTTAATATTTTGGAAGTTACAAATTCCTTTGAAACACTGATAATCATGGACCCCTACTTCAGAGCTGCTGTTGTAAACCTGACTTCAGATGATCCACCCGTCACTGGGCAGTACAGGCAGAGGCATAGGCCTGCCATCATGGAATCTGCACATCTTAGATAGTGGTTCTACCCATGAATTAGAAGATTATCTTATACATATAAATGCCTTTGAAATGTCTGACAAACATTTTTTAACCACACTTGCACATTATGAAATAAAATGTGGAAAACTTAAGATTTGTGGGCCCTTCAAATCAAGATGTTGTATCACCTTGTAAAAAAAGAGGGGGGGAATGAAACTTAGGTAGTAAAATGGTCTATTTCCCTTCTAGGTTGGCACACTGGATGTCTTGGTTGGTTTGTCGGATGAACTGGCTAAACTGGATGCATTTGTAGAAGGGTAATGTACTTACGTGCATAGACTAGAGCAAAATGAGGCTACCCGGACATTGGGGTTATTATCACATGTATATTCTGCTTATTGGAATGGTTTTTAGAAAATAATGACTTTTTTTCTTTTGTAAATCACCTTTATAAAGGTACAATTTATATACAATAAAATACACCTGTGTGAAGTATGAAAATGGACTGTCTTTAATATTTTTATTGAGATCTAATTTACATACCATGTAATTCACTGATTTAAAGTGTACAGTGATTTTTAGTATAGTCACAGAGTTGTACAGCCATCACCACAATCAGTTACAGTACATTTTCATCACTTTCCCACTACCACCATCACAAACCTCCTGTTCTTTGTCCCCCTTACTCCCTGCCCACTAATCTGTTTTCTGACATGTGTATAAGATTTGCTTATCCTGGACATTTCGTATAAGTGGAATCATACAAGATGTGGACTCTTGGGACTGGCTTCTTTTCCTTGGCATAATGTTTCAAGGTTTATCCATGTCGTAGCATGGATTGATGTTTCATTTCTTTTTACTACCAAAGAATATTCTGTTGTACAGATATACTGTATTTTATTAATCCAGTTATCAGTTGGTAGACATTTAGGTTATTTATTTCCAGTTTTTGGCTAATAAGAATAATGCTGGTATGAATATTTGTGTACAAATTTTTGTATATTCCTATGTTTCATTTCTCTTGGATATGTACCTAGGAGTGGGGTTACTGGGTCATTTGGTAGCTCTACTTTTAACATTTTGAGGAACTGCCAAACTGTTTTCCAGAGTGGCTGCACCGTTTTATAGTCCCACTAACAGTGTATAGAGGTTCTAATTTCTCTGCATTATTGACAGACTTGTTACTATTCATCTTTTTTATTATAGCCATTCTAGTGGATATGAAGTAGTATTTCATTGCATTTTCACTTTGCATTTCCCTAGTGACTAGTGATGTGTTGAGCATCTTTTCATGCATTTACACTGGCCGTTTGTGTTTCTTCTTTTGGGAAATGTCTGTTGGATCCTTTTCCCATTTTTTAACTGTCTTATTTGATTTTTTTATTACTGAATTGTAGGAGTTCTTTATATATTCTAGGGACAAGTCACTCATCAGATGTGAGTTGCACATATATTCTTTCATTCTTTGGGTTGTCTTCACTTTCTTGGTAGTGTCCTTTGAGGCACAATTTTTTTTTAAAAAGATTTATTTACTCATTTTAGAGGGAGAGAGAGTGTGCATGCATGCAGGCAGGGGGAAGGACAAACGGAGAGGGCGAGGGATAGGATCTCAAGCAGACTCCCTGCTGAGCGCTGAGCTTGCTGCCAGGCTCCATCTCAGACCCTGAGGTCATGACCTGATCCAAAATCAAGGTTGGATGCTTAATTGATTGAGCCACCCAGGTGCCCCCCCCAATTTTTTAAAAACAGATTTTATTTTTAATCTCTATACCCAATGTGGGGCTCAAACTCACAACCTCAAGATCAAGAGTCACTTCTCCACCAACTGAACCAGCTAGGTGCTCCTGAATCATAAAATGTCTAATTTTAATGTCCAATGTATCTATTTTTCATTGTTTGTGTTTTTGATATGTCTAAGAAACCATTGCCTAATTCAAAGTGACACAGTTTTATAGCTATGTTTTCTTCCATGAGTTTTTATAGTTTTAGCTTTTACATTAGGTCTTACATTCTTTTTTTTTTTTTTTTAAAGATTTTATTTATTAAGAGTGTGAGTGAGTGGATGCGAGCAGGGGGAGAGGCAGGGGGAGAGAGAGAATCTTAAGCAGACTCTGTGCCAAGCATGGAGCCTGACGCAGGGCTCAGTCCCACAAATTTGAGATCATGATCTGAGCCAAAATCAACAGTTGGACACTTAACTGACTGAGCCACCCAGGTGCCCCAGGTCTTACATCCTTTTTGAGTTAATTTTTATATATGATGTGAGGTAGGAGTCTCAAATTTTTTTGCAATGGGTATCCAGTTTTCCTAGCACCATTTGTTGAAAAGACTATTTTTTCTCCATTGAGTTGTCCTGGCACCCTTGCTGAAAACCAGTTGATGAACATAAATGTGAGGGTTTATTTCTGAGCTTTCAGTTTTGTTTTATATTTCTTTCTAATCCTATTTCTATCTTTATGCCAGCACCACATTATCTTTATTATTGTAGCTTTATAGTGTAAGTTTTGAAATCAGAAAGTGTGAATTCTCTATGTTTTTCTTTTTCAAGGTTGTCTTGGCTACTCTTATTCCTTTCATTTTCATATGAATTTTAGGATCATGTCAAATTTCTGGAAAGAAGTCAGCTGGACTTTTGATGGGGATTGTGTTGAATCTGTAGGTCAGTTTGGGAAGTATTGCCATCCTAACAATTTTAAGTCTTTGATTCATGAACATAAAATGTTATGCCATTTATTTGAAGATAATGATGCTCTTGTTTTTAAAATTCAGTTATAGTAAAAGAGTTTTTCTAAACTATAGTTTCAGTCACTCCTGATACTTACTTGCTCTGTATTTCAGCTGAAGATGGATCTGGGATCCCTGATCACTTTTTGCATTTTGATTATTTGGCAGAACCAGTCTATAATCCCTTTGATTCTTGGAATACAGAGCATTTAAGTACTTAGGGTTTGGGTAAATAGGTACAATTTTGTAAGAGACAGAATTTTGGAGAATCTTAGAAATGTGTATTTGATTGAAGCTCTAAGGGAACTTCCTCTTGAAGTCTGTTTGGAAGGGTGTCCTGTGTATGCTATTAAGCTTTTCTTTATTGTTGGAACCACCATAATGCAATGTCTCTGGGTAATAGAGGCTGATATTGCAGAGAGACCTTTTAACACAGCAGTGTGTAGGAAGTAAATAGACCTAAAGATGTACTGATGGTCTTTAATATAGGAGGCAAAAAAGCCACTTAGGAGACAGGTTTATAGTAGATTAAGCAAGAGATATTAAAAGCTTTAAGTAAGATGAGGCACTTGGCAATAAGAATGAGTGAAAGGATGAAAGAAAAAGTAACAAAGTACTTTACAGATAGTAATTCCATGCATTCATTATAGGGCAGATGTGAAAATAATTATTGATGATATTCTCAGAGCACTATGGTATGAACATCTCTTGGTTTCTTGATGACACGTTTTTAATTGAGAAAAAGTTTGAGGAAACTCTTTGTAGTTGCCATCCCTGAGGTGAGTATCTTCCCTACAGTCCCATCCCCTCATTACAGTTTCAGGTCATGACAACTGGAGATGTGAGGAAGGTAGATGCCTGAGAATGTAATTACTCGGATCCTTATTAATCACCTCAGTGGCTCTATAGGTCTTTGGGATGTCCTGAATTATAGCGTAAGGTTTGCTCACATTTTTTAGGGAAGGAATCTGGGAAGTATTTGGGTTAAATGTAGTTCATTTGGTTGTGGAATTAAAAGTTACCTGTGCAGTTTGTCCTCTGTTCTTTTCTGCACTGTTACGCTCTTGTCTTTGTCAGTTTTTCTGAAACATATGAGGAATTTAAGAATCCTGTAGTTGTTAGACCTTGGTAGAATTGACACATGGTAGCTTAATGACTTAAGTGTTCCAGTTTTTAAAGCCTGAACACTGTGATATGTGGAGTAAATTACAGCTTTTACTTATCAAGTAATCTAATCATCAGAGCAGTTTTTAAGGTGACCGTGTGTATTTTGACATAGATACTCTTGTAGAGATGCACAGGGAGATTGGGAAGTTCTGAACTACACACGCAGTTTATAAATTTGACACTAGGCAATTCTACACTCTGAACTATTTCTGTGGTAAACATATGGACATTTTTGCATTTTCATAGCAAATGGTTCTGTTTATAAGACGCTTGTGAAATTGCACGAGAATAAGCTTGTCTCCTTTGAAGGGATAAGTGAATTTTGGAGATACAGTCGAGTGTATGTACAAATCCCAAGTTAAATGTATTTTTTTTTTAAAGATTTTATTTTATTTTTATCTGACAGAGATAGAGACAGACAGTGAGAGAGGGAACACAAGCAGGGGGAGTGGGAGAGGAAGAAGCAGGCTCACAGCAGAGGAGCCTGATGTGGGGCTCGATCCCATAACGCCGGGATCACGCCCTGAGCCGAAGGCAGACGCTCAACTGCTGTGCCACCCAGGCACCCCCCCCAAGTTAAATGTATTGAAGACAGCAGCTTACATAATTTTTTCTACAGTTCTACTGTATTAGGTTTGAGGTCATTTAGCATGGGATTTTTTCTGGCCCTTATTGGTTCATGTTGCAGGAATTTATTTTCTTTTTCTTAAAGATTTATTTCTTTATTAGAGCACGAGAACGTGACGCATGCGTGTGAGTTAGGGGAGGGGCAGAGGGAAAGAATCTCAAGCACGGAGCCAGACTGGTCCCTAGGACCCATGAGATCATGAGCTCAACCGAAACCAAGAGTCAGAGCTCTACTAAGCCACCGAGGCACCCCTTGCAGGAGTTTCTTAATTTGTCTACCCGTTTACCCTCCCTGCCATTGAGCATATGATCCTCAGATTAATAGTCCAAAGCCTGTTTTGACCATGTTACACTTCTCTCTAAAGTCTGATATCAGAGGCTATCTACCTGGCCAGCTGGCTTCAGGCTACCTTCCTAGTCTAACCTCCCCTTCTCAGCACAGCACTCGGGCAGTCTGGATCCCTCTTCATCCTCTGAATGCCCTTGCTTTTCTGCCCCTCCTGATGTTGACTCAGGGATGCCCTGCAGCAAGAATGTACTTTCTTCCCCTGTAATCATCCTTTCAGAACCATTCCTGTCCTTCATTGCCTTGCTCATGAGTCATTATGCTTTTTTGATTACAGTGGCTAGAAGTGATCCCTTTTTCCTTTATGCTTCTCTCTCTGTAACCTGGTGTTCTCAGCTGGCACTTAACCATAGATTGCTTTGTAGTTAGTCATTTGTGTCTTCCGGTATCTCTTCATTTCGATTTTAAGCAATGTTAAACTAGTGTTTTGTTTTTTGTTTTTTTTTTTTTTGTCTTCTATACTTTTGTATCCCACCCAGGGCCCAGAGGCAGATATAGTACTGGAGAAAGAACACCAAAGTCCAGACACCATGTTTCTAGTCCCAGCTCTGCCATTAGCTGGTTTTGTGGTATTGTGACTTTTTGTGATTAAGTCACTTACTCTCTTTATACCTTGGCGTCTTTACTTACATAAAATGAAGGGGTTGACAAGGTGATACCTGGGTGCCTCAGTAGTTATGGCACTATGGTTTCTCTTTAGCATTGTTCCCTGCACATAGTAGATGCTCAATAAATAGTTAATGAATAAATAATACGGACCTCATTCTTCATCATTCCTGTTGCTTGTATTCTGTTGCTTGTCAGATCTCTTTTGTCCTAAGTGAAAGCATATGTGGTGAATGCTAGCGCCCAGCCTCCGTCCTTTGTTGTTGGTCCTTGCAGTCAGATTCATTGGCCCATTTTTGTCATATAATGTATGTTTCTCACTAGTTTCCCATTACCTTCTTTCCAGACTTAATAAACATATTGCGTGTAATCTCTTTAAAACTCTACAGTTACTCAGTTGAGCTTTGCACATAACAAAATCTTGGTCCCTTTTATCCTTAAAACCTTATTTATAGAAGTTATGACCCATTGTTCTATATTATACAGATAGGTATAATGGGAACGTATATGGTCAAATTCATGTGTGTATGTACTGCGTTCATTGTATAGCATGGAATTTAGGTCTTTTTCCTGAAAATTATTGTTAATTTTTTTCCCCTCCCAAGGGTGGTTAAGAAAGTGGCTCAGTACATGGCTGATGTGTTGGAGGATAGTAAAGATAAAGTTCAGGAGAATCTGTTGGCCAATGGAGGTAAGCTAATATTTCAGGATTTGATATTGACTTACATAAGGTGAATGACTTAGCTATGAAAACAGGGAATAGTTGTTGAGTGTCTCTTTGACTCTGCATTTTTTATTCTTTTCATTTGAATGTGCAAGGGTCTGTGTTTTGAAGATAGTTGAAGTATACGCTCCTAGAAACAATTATCACCTGGTTTTAATAGATTTATTTTCAGTTTGAGTAAGTTGGCAAAGAAAGAACATACTTTTGTCAAATTCTACTTATTGAGGAGACAGTTTGAAGTAGTTTCTTAATCTTTGTGTCTCTTTCTCCTACATATGAGGCATATGATGGGTATGTGCATATCCCATTTTTTAAGTCATCAAATTAGCATTTTAATATTTACGTATGTATATATCTATATATAGACACACACATACCCATATATATGTGTATATGTAAAAATATAAATTTTTGAGTAAGGAGAAGAGTTCCAGTCAGATTACAAGGTAAAAATGTTGATTATTCCATGTTACTTAATAATAGTTCCACATTTTTAAAATCAGGACTCTCCAGCAATGGTGACATCTTTATACTGATTTTCTCGGTGCAAGTTTCAGCATTAAAAGTTACTACTGTGTAGGAAACTATAAACATTCTGTTGCTTCTCAGCAAAAGAAAAAAAAAAGTAATTAACTTATTTCCTTATTTCAGTTGACTTGGTTACTTATATAACAAGGTTTCAGTGGGACATGGCTAAGTATCCAATCAAGCAGTCCCTGAAAAATATTTCTGAAATAATCGCCAAGGTAAGATAAAAAATGACACAGGTAGGACACATTTATAGTGGTTTTATTTATTTTATAAGTTTTTAGCTGGGAAATGCTCTTTAGGTTTTGACAAAGCAACTAAATGATATGTGATGGATAGAAACAGAAAGTACCCTTAGTATGACTTTACCCAAAAAGAAAGATGTTGAAATATAGCACTTTGCTGTGTACATTATCCAAGTTGTATTTACTTACTTAAGTGGTTAACTTAAATATTGTATCAGTGGTGTTTAAGTAAGAAAGTAAACTTTAAAATTCTATATTTATTATTTATACAAATTTAAGGGTAACTGAGATTATGTAGAACAGGAAATTGGAATCTATTAAAGATTTAGTAGTCATTCAGGTAGATGACAGTGATTACTTTAGCATGGTTACTTATAGTACTAATTCAGACATTAAACTTTAGGGGTTCTCTGACGCCTTCTGACATTCAGTATCGATCTTCTACCCCAAAAAGATGCTAGTATTCATGTACACATGATTTTATGTAGAGTTTCAGAGAGTACACAGATCCTGTGAAGCTCATCCATGAGCTCACCAAGTTAAGAGTTCCTTTTATATTGTATCCTTGAACCTGAGAGAAAATGTAAAAGTCATACCTGAAACTATACACAGGGCAAGTAGACAAGGCCCTTTTAATTGTCAACATTGTTATGATCTGGCTAGGATGAAAAGTATGGTTTAAATTACTTGGATAGACTTTTTCCTGGCTCCCAATGACTTCATTTGAACAATGTGCTCTATAGTTAAATATAAATGAGTAGATTTTTAAGGATTTTAAAACTGAAGTCATCATTATAATTTAATGAAAACGAGTAGTTTGATTATATAAAATGGTGCTCTCGCTATGACTGAGCCTTATTTTCTTCTGATTCTTATCAAGGATCTACGTCATCTTCTGATACTAGCATAGATGAGGAAACAGGCTCATAGAGGTGAATTGACTTACCCCAGTGCCACATAGCTAATAATGGTAGATATGAGTCAAAACTAGTTCTTCAGATGCTGAATCTGCTGATTTGTATTTTCTTCCTAAATTGTTAGTAGTTTTAGGCCTTTTTTTGAAAAATCAGCTTCTGTAACATTTATAAATATATTCATCCACAATTGTAATTTAATCGCAAAAGTATTTTGTGTAAGAATAGTGGTGTTGTGAACAACAAAACTGTGTAGTTTATTACTTTTGGAAATTAATCCTTTGGCCTTCTGAAGTTAAAGCCTTTTAATCAATAATCTCTGTACCCAGTGGCATAGATTCCATTTACGTGGTTTAAGTAGTATCATAATGGTAATTAAAGTATATGTGGACTAAAACATTATCTTTAGTAGAAAAGATTCATATGGAAATTACTAGGGTTATTAAAAATGAAGTAGATTATTTTTTAAAATGCCCTTTTAAGTTGTGCTTTTAAAATAATAGTTCTTAACATCGGCAACCAGTGATGGTGTTTTTAAAAGTAAATGTTCAGGTACAGCTACTTTATTTGTGTTAGAGGCAGATTTAGGAAAATCTTGCCTATTTTTCTTTTTCATTTTTAAAGGGAGTGACTCAAATTGACAATGACCTGAAATCTAGAGCATCTGCATATAACAACTTGAAAGGAAATCTTCAGAATTTGGAACGGAAGAATGCGTAAGTGTATCAAGTATATGTGAATATTAAGGATTGGGGAAGCACTCTAGCATACATTGAACGAGCTATTGTTGGGGTTTAGCGAATTCCAGCTTATGCCATTTCTGTAATCAAAACAGTGTCTACTTCATGGAGAAAAGTTTATTAATTCAGGCTAGTCAAAACAGATGCGAGGCTGATTTATTGTACTTGTTTATCCCTTTAT
This sequence comes from Ailuropoda melanoleuca, assembly GCF_002007445.2. Lineage (NCBI taxonomy): Eukaryota > Metazoa > Chordata > Mammalia > Carnivora > Ursidae > Ailuropoda > Ailuropoda melanoleuca. Next base: position 70,263,459 of record NC_048226.1, read on the forward strand.
GCATTTGAGGTTTTACTGAAAAATTGTCTAAAATTGTTTTAAATCAAATCATAGTTTAATTGCATAGCAATTGCCTGCTGCTTAAAAGAATTCTATTGAAGAATCCTTTTACAGTGTAATTTATCTCCTTTTCTGTTTTAGCTTTTTTACATGTTAGATTTTAAAAAAATAGTACGTTTGTTTTCTTGATCTCATTGCACTATGACTCCTGCAAGTGTGGCTTTAAGCATTTAACTACTCAAGTTATGCATTCATTTCCAGAGGGAAAATTGGTTGGCTACCATCAGTGGTACAAACAGGGCAAGTCATTTGCATTATGAAATGTACTGGGAGACCAAATGAAGACCGATTTGAAAGAGTTGATTATTGGGTTAACCAACCAAAATTGCCTAGTATCAGATGATACCCAGGGAGAGGGAGGAAAATCAAAGGTTGTCTTTAGATGATATAATGTTGTAATTATGATGAAATAGACTTTAATTGACATATAATGAATAACACTTGCCCAGTCAAGGTATTATATATGTAATCAAGAGAAGAGCTGAGTTATAATAATTAAAGCAAATACAAAGGGAGATACAGGAGGCACATTTTGATAAATATTGACATTTCTTTAATAGTGGGGGCGAGAAATAGCTAAATTTGACTTCTTACAAAAGTAAAAATGTTAAGAAGATTAATCTGTTTCTCGAGATGTATATATATGTGAATATAATTAGCCTGCTCTTTCTTTACTTGTGTTTGGCGGCATTATCAGCCTGATTATTTTTTTCTTATTCCTCAGAGGAAGTTTGCTAACTAGAAGTTTAGCAGAAATTGTGAAGAAGGATGACTTTGTACTTGATTCAGAGTATCTCGTCACATTACTGGTTGTAGTTCCCAAGTATGTCTTTTAATTACAAAAGTTTTTTTTACTTGTTATTGTAAGAAAAATGTTAGTATCTGATACTGTAATTTGAAGTGTTCCATAGAACCCAATTGTGAAGGAACTATTACGTTGTCCTTCATTCTGTGAACCAACATGTACTCATATGGCACACGTAGTAGAATTGAGTTTATAATCTGGTAATGGAGACATCAGTTATAAATTGCGATTTCAAATCAAATTTAGCAGCTTAGTAGAGTGGGCTTATTTAAAAATTAAATAATGATAATTATTAGATTTTTAAAAAAATACAGAATTTAGATTTTTCAAAATAGGAAGCTCTTTGTATTTTTCTGAAAAGTCTTTATGATTGGTTAGGATGAATTAAACCCTTTAAGAAGCAAAGGCTGGATTAGGTCAGGGGTTAGCAAATTTTTTCTTTAAAGGGCCATATAGTCAATATTTTACATTTTGCAAGCCCAAGGGTCTCTTAAAACTACTCAACTCTGCCATGTCAACTTTGTGGTTGTAGCTGAAAGCAGCCATACTGTGAATGGGTGTGGCTGTGTTTCAGTAAAACTTTATTTACGAAAACAGGCATAGGTTCTGGGCCTAGTTTGCTGGATTAGAGAACCCTTTGAAATCTTCTTCAGATTAGGTCTGCTGTGTTAGGTAACATTTGATCATAGTTAATCTTGGTAAAATGAAACCTTTCGATACTCATAGGAAGAATTAGTAATTCTGTGCACATGCACGCATGTGTATGGGAGAGAGAGACTGTTAGTGGTTTCATTTCTGACTTGACTGAAGTCTCGCTATCAGGGAATCTTTGGAGAATCCAAACTGAGGTGGGAGATTTGGGGATTCTTCACAGTATCATTGCACGGATTCTTCCTTTGCTGTGCTCTCCATTTCTGTCTGGTTAAGGAACTGGGAATATTGGAAAGTGGTATGTCCTGGAAAGGGTGGGAAAGCACCTGCCTTGAATTTACCATGGCCACAATATTATATGACTTCTGTTTTTCTCCCCTTACTGCAGAATACTAGAGCACTGATTATTTATAATAAATTTCTGTGTATCTGTGTCTTATAGGTAGAAAAATAACCTTTGCCCAGATAAAAGATTCGTCTTAATCTTTATTGAAAATTTCCGTTTAAGATCTGAAATTTTTAGTTTTCTGTACATTATGGGACCTAGGGTACCTTATGTGTTGAATTGTTCACTATCCGGTCTACAAATACTGCAGTTCATTAAATTGCAAACATAACTGTCTTTCTGCACACGCCCCAAACTGTTGGTCTCTAGAGAGGGTTGTTGCACAACGTTCTGTGCAGCATGGTTTGCTGTCACTTAATTTACTCAATGCTTCCTGGTATGCTGTGCTTTCAGTAAATACAGTTTGATTCAGCATTTCATAAATGGCCAGTGAGTAGACATGATAGAGATTTCCAGTGTGGCCTTTTAAGTTAATTTATTTTTAATAAGGTAATGCATATTAACTCTGAAGTTTGAAAGTCATTTAGAATCTGTATTTCACTTTACTTCCTTTCCAAACTTAGTTCTGGGGTGTGCCTCTTTTGCAATAGTTAGTGGATATAAGAGTGGTGAACTGTATTTCCTGCCTCACCACTTACTGTGTTTGAAATTCATTCTCAGTAGGAAACTTGAAATTTTTTTTTTTTTTTTGGTTACATAGATTTGAAGTATACTTTAGTTGAACTTCCTGTTTGTCTCATATTTTTTTCTCTTTCTGGATATCAGGAGGTAAGACTTGTTTTTCTTTTCCACTACTTACTGTACCTTTCCTGCAGGTTAAACCATAACGACTGGATTAAGCAGTATGAAACACTAGCTGAAATGGTAGTTCCAAGGTCTAGCAAGTAAGTAGTAGTCTTTGTAAAACCCATTTCTTGCCTAGAATTCCTTTTTATAGTTGGGATGTTGGGTTAGGAAATAGCTTTATCTTTTCTTTGTGGTAAATTTACGGTTTTAGAACCATCTTTTTCATCATATAAATAAGTTACGTTAACTCTAGTAATCACAGTTATAGACCTGGAAGGGACTTTGTACAGTCTGATCGACTGTCTCATGTTTATAGATGGGAGAAGTTTGAGACCACAGAGGTGAAGTGGTTTGCCCAGAGTCACACATCTCATTAATGGCAGGGCTAGAATTAGAACCCAAGTCACTGGTGTGGTACTTTTTCTGCCATGCTATGTCACCTTCTGAAAATCCTTCGTTCAATGTTTATTGTATACCTACTGTGTGTCTGTAATTCTTCATTTCCCTTGCAAAGTAAGTGTACCAAAATGGCTGCCAGACTAGAGTACCACGTGATCTCATTTTCCAGTGAGCATAGATTCTTCCTAATCTATATTTTCCATTATAAAAAACTTGTATTAAGTGTTTTTAAATTTATGGATTGATATACTTTGTCTAATTTGATATATATGACAATTCTTTGAAATAGTTGCAGCAGTTATTCTTGTGGATAAAGAAGTAAAAATAGAGAAGAATTAAATAGCTGCCTAAGGCATTTGGCTGCATTGACTGTATTAGTGTCCAGTGACAAAGTTAGGAAGAAAGTCAGGTTTTTTAATGTTAGGTCTTGTACTGTTGACACTACCATGTTATTTTTTCCTGTATTCTGCGATTCCACATGAGATGTTCTTGAGAAAATATTAAATACAGTGTATATGTACCCCCCCAAGGATTCTTTTGTATGCTATGCCTCAAGAGGTGGCAACATGTGGTGAGAAAGGTATAGCAGATAGTGAAGAAGTGGTATTAGTAAGGTTAGGCCCGTGCAATATTTTCTTTTCCAGTTTCATTGTGTCATATGGGAGGTAGCTTAGTATAATGGAAAGAGTGCTGGGCCCAGGGATTTGAGTTCTGTTGCTGGTTCTGCTACCAACTGGCTGTGTGACCTGGGATAAGCCTTTTACCTTCTCTGGGCCTCATTTTCCTTTGTCTGTAAAATGAGCATAGCACCTTCCCAGTACACATTATGAGGCTATTTCACGGCTTGATAAGATAACAAAATATAAGGTAATATGATTATGATAGTTCCACAAATGTTGANTTCTGGGCCTCATTTTCCTTTGTCTGTAAAATGAGCATAGCACCTTCCCAGTACACATTATGAGGCTATTTCAAGGCTTGATAAGATAACAAAATATAAGGTAATATGATTATGATAGTTCCACAAATGTTTATTTTTTTTGAGAACTAAACTGCAAACCTCTGCTCATCATGAATTTTTTTTTTTCCCATTTTGGGGAATACCTTCAATTCATACCAGCCCTTCACATGGTAAACTGAAGACTAAGGACAGCCTTAGTCTTCATATTAGTTTCCCAGTGAAGCTGTTTATCCTGACAAATAACAACTTCTTATAGCTTTGTACTCTGTAGGACATTAAAGCGGTAGAGGTTGGCTTTATGTCTGAGAGGCAGGGGAGGGAGGACACCAAAGACGCAGTGTACATACATGTCCTCACAGCTAGTACATATGCCAGACCCAAGGTCCAGGGGAGTGGTGTGTAGATAAGTTTCAGATTTACTCTTTTGAAAGAAGGACTTTAAAAATATTACTTCAGAGATTTACATCTCTTGAACATTAGTAGCTTAAAGGAAAAAAATGCCAAGCAGTAAGAGTTCAGCGTAGACAACACCTGTCTTCTAGAAGAATGAGGAGTGAGTGCTCCCTGACCACCAGTGAAAACCTGTGTTCTACCTGCTTCTCGTTCAAAAGACGTTTGGAACCACTGACATGAAAGGGTAGCTATTTAAATTTCGTTCACAAGAACAGCAGCAGCTCAACCAGCCCCATGACAGGATGGTTCATTCATGTGGGGCAGACAGGCTGTGGTGGGTTAGTTTGGAATTTTGTCCACTGTTCAGGAAAGATCTCTGTGACTTGATGCTGGAATTTTAGCTTATCATAATAACTAACATTTTTGAGTAGCTGCTGTGTGCTAGTAATTGTTCTAAGTGCTTCATTTTTAAGTCATTTCTAAGTAGTAATACTTTCACTTGTTGCTTTTTGGCACTTGAGTCCTGACTCTTGGGAGCAGTGAAGATGAAAGTGAAATTGTGAGGTGGAAGAATGAATTGAAAAATACTGTCTTCAAACCGGAAGGAAATAACTTTACTTAAAAAATGCTTGGAATCCAGCTATTTATAAAATATTCTACTTAAGTCTTAAAATCATTGGAGAGTTTGAACTCCCACCATTGTTGTGTGGATAAGTGCAGGGATGAGTGTAAATGCCATGCACAGTTACAGCCAAAGAAGTGGGGGCTGGGCGGCTGTTCTACTTCTCGTTGGAAAAACTGTTCAGAAAGAGGTGTTTTTCACTTGTACTCAGAATTACCACTTTTCTTTTGTCTACTTTTCCTTGTGAAGATAGTCTGACCAGGTCCGATCACTAGTTAACTTCTGCCTTTTCTGTGTTATTGGAAGCAGTACCACAAATGCGTTGGTGCTTCACAGAGGGTTTTGGTCAGGGAGCTAGAGGAACCCAGCTACGAAAGCCTAGGGAAAACCGTCCTAGCCATTGTGCAGAGAAAAGTTTCCCCTGTGTTTTGGAGCTGGGATTGCAAAGATAACGTTTATGAAGAAAAGCAGGAGAGAGATGCCTTGGCAGTGACATAGGCAGATTATTTAGGGGACAGAGAAGATGGCAGGTCTGAATTTTAGGACCGAGCTAAGAAATCGGGAGCAGCGGGCCGAGCTAGTGGGCTCCAGAAGCATGGCTACTCACATGGGTGACTGAAAATGCCGTGAAATGTCTGGAGAATGTTGCGTTTCCTTCAGGCCTGGTTATGCCTGTGTGAGGATGGTACTGCTCCTACTACGTAATAGTAGCACTAAACGGAGGGGTGCGTTTGGGTCATTTATTTGAACCTAGTAGAACTTGTGCTGCTGGGTTAAGCTAAACTAAGCTCCCTTTCAGGCACAGTCCAAGTCCTTGTTTAATCATGAAAAGATGGCACTTTCTTAACTCTTTCCTTTCCTTTTGGCTTTCATTTTGTTTCTCTGCCTTGGTCTCATATGTCACTTAAGGTCACTGCTGGTTTTGGCTTTGTTTGAAATCCCTCCAGCTTCTGGCTTCTCATCTCCGCAATCCCTGCAGTTCACAAACCATCACCTCCACTTGAGTTTTTTTGTTGCTGTTTATTATTTTTAAGAAGATTTTATTTATTTATTTGTCAGAGAGAGAGAGCGCACAAGCAGGGGGAGCAGCAGGCAGAGGGAGAAGCGGGCTCCCTGCCTGGCAAGGAGCCTGATGTGTGGGACTCGATCCCAGGACCCTGGGATCATGACCTGAGCCAAAGACAGACGCTTCACCCACTGAGCCACCCAGGCGTCCTCCACTTGAGTTTTGTAGTCTCTTGCCTTACCCTCAACTTCTAGAAAGGCTTTACTTCTGGAATCTTAAATCTGTAATCCAGTTCTTAAACCAGAGCCTCCTTTTCATCTTTTCCACTGTCCCAGAACCTGCTCTTTAACCTTGTCCACATCTCTAGTCCCCACCCCTTTGCTCTGACATTGATTTCCTCCAGTCATGCTTCCCCTCCTGCTGAGCCTGAACTCTCGAGTCATCACTTTAGCTGTTGTCTTGCCTGCACCATCATCTCTGGCCCCTGTGACCTCCTGCAAACTCCCTCCCTGAATTAATCTGTAATGCAGCCTGCTGGCTTCTACGCCTGAATTGCCTGAGCAAGCCGGAGAGAATCTGGTAGCTCTGAGTATTGGCGAGTCTAGTCTTGGGCTCTTCTGTCTTAGCAGAACAGCTTATTCTTCTGTCAGCACCTTTTCAACCACACCCAGGGCTCTGACCTCTGCCTGCAGTGTTGGTACTCCGAAATCTCCCATCTGTGGCCTGGCTATCCCCATAGTTTCAGACTCCCACACCTGGGTTCTCCTGGGCACTGCACATGTCTGTGCCACAGGTAGCTACCAATAGGACATCATCCCCCCAATCTCAGCCTAGTCGCCCATCTCCCTTGTTGTGTGTGGCAGCAATATCTGCCTACTTACCAAACCAGACCGTGGTAGTCAGTCATTATGAACTCTTACGTCTCCCTCACCACCCGCCCTCCCAGGACCCAATCTAACAGCTGTGTTATTTCTACCTTCAGTAGCATTTGGTTGACTCATATGAAATTGCTATTTTGTAGGTCAAAAATGGTCAGATACCAACAACTTCATATGGTTCAACTGACTTTAACACCCCCCCACCCCCACCCCGCCCCGCCAAGCCCCGTAGCTACAGCCGCTGCTTCAGTTTAAATACCCGTCTCTTGCCTGGACTGTTGTAATTGCCATTAGCTGGTCTCTTCTGTCTCTACTCTTTTCTTCCTCTCATCAGTCTCCTGCATTGCTGCCATTTTCATTTTTGTGGTGTACCAATCTATTATTGGCACACGTGTGTGCACACACGCCCACCCCTGTACTCTGTGTGCCAGCTATGCTTATTTCTGGCAGAGCCCCAAATGTGCCATGCTGTTCCACACCTGTGTGCATTTGCCTGTGGGGCTCTACTGGCATGTTCTCTCCTTTGCCTGTCTTTCAGACTTCCACTTGGCATTACTGCTTTTGTGAAACTCTTTAATGCCTCCTGAGATAAAGTTATTAATTTCCTTTTTGCCCCAATATATCACATATATCTTCTATTATAACATTTGCAGTCCTGTATTGTATTACTTGTTTCTCTCTGTTTCCTGATTAGACCCATGCCTTGAGGTCAGCAAACCACGTTGTCTTAGTTTTATTCCTAATATGTAGTGAGAGGTGGGCTAGAGGCTCGGTACATGTTAAATGATTGAAAGTCCATTATCCCAGGGACTCGTGGTTTGTTTTTTATAATATTTTAAGAAATACCTTTCCTGGAGATAGGAAGGAAAAGCAAATGGTTTCTGTTTATTTTTTCTTAAAAGGTAGCACAGCAGGATTTAGTCATAAAATAAGACTGACTTTTTATCTTGTCTTCCTTCACCATAAGGATTTTGAGTAAAGCCAAACAACTTTGCTGTGCCTTGGGTCTCTGCATGATAGAGGAGCCCGCGTAATAGACACCCGGCTCATTGTCACAGAGCTGTGGCAAACATCAAATGCTTTAAAACAGCCAAGTACTGTGTGAATTTAAAAGATAACTTTAACAATGGAGGAATATTGTTAGGGGTCTGCACTAGCCTGTCAGGTTGGATTTGGATTTGTTTGATGGCAGTGTGCATTTTACAGAGTTAAGCCTGGGAGATCTGAAGATCATTAAATGTTTTCTATTGAGTTCTGTGCACTTGGTAGCTGCCTTGCCTTGGATTTGATAGGCACCAGGAACAAGAATTAAGGGTAATAGTTTTGAGAGAGCACCTCTTATTTATTTATTTTTTAATTTTTAAGTTTTTTTTTTAAAGATTTTATTTATTTGAGAGAGAGTGAGTCAGCGAGAGAGAGAGAGAGCTCACAAGTAGGGGGAGTGGCAGGCAGAGGAAGAGGGAGAAGCAGACTCCCCACTGAGCAGGGAGCCCGACGTGGGACTCGATTCTAGGACCTTAGGGTCATGACCTGAGCTGAAGGCAGACGTTTAACTGACTGAGGTACCCAGGCGCCCTAATTCTTTTTTTTTTTTTTTTAAAGATTTTATTTATTTATTCGACAGAGAGAGACAGCCAGTGAGAGAGGGAACACAAGCGGGGGAGTGGGAGAGGAAGAAGCAGCCTCATAGCGGAGGAGCGTGATGTGGGGCTCGATTCCATAATGCCGCAGGCNTTTTTTTTAAAGATTTTATTTATTTATTCGACAGAGATAGAGACAGCCAGTGAGAGAGGGAACACAAGCGGGAGAGTGGGAGAGGAAGAAGCAGCCTCATAGCGGAGGAGCGTGATGTGGGGCTCGATTCCATAATGCCGCAGGTGCCCTAATTCTTATTTTAAAAAATTTTATTTTTAAGTAATCTCCACACCCAGTGTGCGGCTCGAACTCACAACCTTGAGATCAAGAGTCGCACGTGCTACTGAACCGAGCCACGCAGGTGCCCCGAGAGGGCAACTTTGAAAAGGAAGTTTAAATGTTCTAAATCCGAATTAGCTGAGTTTCTCTCTGTGTTGGTGATGACAGTGGTCAGTCCTCCCAGAGGCCTCTGCTGGTCCTGTTGCTGGAGAGGTAGGCCAAGAGCCAGGGTGGCTTCAGTCCTATAGCTGTTCTGCCATTAAGTATTGTTGTCTCCTGAATTTACCTGAATTAACTGCTAACCAGGCAGTTCTTAGACTTCTTGGAAAACTAAACTTGCTTTTTTTTTTTCTCCCCCATATTTAGTAAAGTATCTTTGAATTCCACAAGCACTCCCTCAGGTTTGTAAAACATTATTTTTTCCAATTTCAGAAGTACCACATTGTAAATAAAAACTAAACAAACAAAAAAACCTAATACTTAGAAGATAGAAGGGAAAAGAGACCCCTCTCACACACCATTAAGTGATGCTTCTGCCCCAACAACATCACTGTTGAACAGTTCAGTGTATAGCTTCGTAGACTCTGCATATGGGATTCTCTACATAAGTAGCTATAGGTAACTTTTGAAAGCCAAGTGAGAATCATAGTGTACATGAACTGTACAGTCTGCCTTTCCAAACAGCTTTTCCCCAGGGCATTAAAAATTTATACGACAGTTAAAATTTCCCTACAGTTGTGTCTGGAAACGTCTTTCCAGTGATGTCCATGAGACCCATGACTGGATAGAAGTTCTGACCTCGCTGGGATCTTCTAGAGCCTAGGAGGAAGCCCTGAGGTGTAAAAGTGTGTTTTGTCAGAGGATATCTAGACCATTGCATTTGTCTGTTTTTGAGTTAGGGTGTTGGGGGTAGTGGGAAGGAAAGATCTGAGGTAGGAGGTATTGGCAGTGCAGAGAGGGTGAGTCAGGCCTCAGTGGGCTGGGCTGGACAGAGGTAGAGAGAATTCGGTTTCCAGAAGAGAAGAAGGTGCTTATTAGCAGGGAAGTAAGGAGACTCTGGAATAAACTAGCTACTGGTTTTGCCTCAGCCAGCCTGGCACTGGGTAGATGGAAAAGCATGGTTCTTGGAGTTTGGACATTTCACTTGAGTAAATGTTGTGGATTTTGTTGGGTGAGGAAGAGGTAAATGGCATAGGGCTGTTAAGGCATTGTAAATAAACACATTGTAAATGCTGAGTGTCCTCAGCATCAGAGGCCATTCGGGTATTTAGCCTTGAGGTGGTTTGGGAAGGGCTCCATACCCTACTGTTCCTCCTCCTCCTGTTTGTGAATTCTGCCCTCAGTGTGAAAGAGGACGATAAATACAAAGCTTTAAATGGACTTTTTTGGTTTTTTTCCCCCCATAGTGTTCTCTCAGAGGACCAAGACAGTTACCTTTGTAATGTCACCTTGTTTAGGAAGGCAGTTGATGACTTCAGACACAAAGCCAGGGAAAACAAGTAAGATTTTTTTGTTTGTTTTTAAATTTGTTAGATCACCTATATACACAGTGTTGACATTTTTGTTTTTCCCCCCACCCCAAATTTAGATTCATCGTTCGTGACTTCCAGTATAATGAAGAGGAGATGAAAGCAGATAAAGAAGAAATGAACAGACTTTCTACTGATAAGAAAAAGCAGTTTGTATGTGTTCTTAATATTTACTATTTTTTTTTTAAAGATTTTGTTTATTTATTTGACAGAGAGACAGGCAGCGAGAGAGGGAGCACAAGCAGGGGGAGAGGGAGAGGAAGAAGCAGACTCCCAGGGGAGGAGCCTGATGTGGGGCTCGATCCCAGAATGCCGGGATCACGCCCTGAGCTGAAGGCAGATGCTTAACAACTGAGCCACCCAGGCGCCCCTTAATATTTACTATTGTCAGTGTTAAGCAGAAGAAAAAGAAGTGTTGCTTTTTCCTTTTTATTTAAAAGAGAAGAAAACTGATTTTACTTTTAAGACATTTGATTTTAGTTATTTTTTCTAGTAATCAAAATGAATTTTCTCTAAGCAAACTTAGATCTTAAAATCCATATCTTAAAATTAATTACTCCATCTTAATCCATGTCAGGAATTAATTTTAAATGCAGTATTAATGCCTCTGTAGTGTGAGGTTTTATGTTAACGAAGTAATAGTTCTTTGAGAAAGAATTTTCATTTTCTTGAGGCAAATTTTTTTAATGCGGCAGTATTATACCGAAGCAATATCTGTTTAAACCACTGGAGAGTTAGTATGTTCTAGGCAAAATGGGGAAAGGGGATGGAATCGTGACAAGGGAAGAAGATGGTGTCAACTTCCTTGTCATCTTTAAGTGCTGGATTACTGCGAAGACTAGAAGCTTGAATGGAAGGGGTGATGAATGAAAATTTATTTCTCTTTAATGCAAGAGAAAATAAAAGCAAATCCCATTTAAAATTATTCCTAAGTATTTTATAAACCATATCATCTCAAATTTGGAGAAAACTAATCCTAACCAAGTAATGCCCAATAAAACCAACTTGTTATGAAGGTCCAGAGCCTTTTTAAAGAACAGATACTTTAACTGAAGATTTTCACTTTGTCTTGTCCTTTTTGGTTAAATTAATTGGTTGGTACATCAAGTAAACCTAATGGTGTTCTCCAAATAATTTAGCTGAACTGATCACGTATGTCTTTTACGTATTGAAAGGCTATTAAGTTATTTAAAATCTGTTTAAAGGAGTATTTTTATTTAGTACTGGAAATCATACTGAATATTTTAAGTTCAAAGAGAAGTTATCCTATATAATAGAATCATTAAAAATTTAGAATATGAAGAGTTTTAAGAGATCTAGATCAACACCCCTGATTTTATAGATGAAAAAATTAAGATCTAGGGATATATATTAAATGACTTACTGCATAACTGTTTATCCTGTTCCTGAGAAGTTGTTTGTAAGTTGAATTCTATTTTAAATGTCTCAAATGTATCGCATAATAAGTTCAGGTTTTTATATTTTGGTTTTCAAACCTAGGGCACATCTGTATTGTGTATGAGTTTAAACTACTTATATGATTTTTTCTGTGTAGTGAATAGGTTCCATGAATTTTGGTGTCTGCTCAGGTTATAGCATAGTGGCTAACCTTTTAATCTTATTTAAGATGAAGTGTCCAAGATAATGAGATAAATGAAACATTTTTTAAATGAATTATGATGTGATTTAATTCTCCTGTAGATTCTTATTAGGTAGTCACTCTTTTAAAAATATTTGGTTTATTTATTTCTAACTGCCATTTTCAAGACCAAATTTGTGGTGATTTTTTTTTTCCTTTTTGTAGGGACCACTTGTACGGTGGCTGAAAGTAAATTTCAGTGAGGCGTTTATTGCGTGGATTCATGTGAAAGCGTTGAGGGTTTTTGTTGAGTCTGTTTTAAGGTAAAGAAGTTAATCAAAAAATTTGATCCCTTTACATTAGACCTCTTTGTTATAACATACAGTTTAGTAATAGGAAATTGATGCAGAGAAACCAAAGGGACAACCAGGAGGGAGAGATTGTCAGTATCATACATTCATATTAGTCTTGTCCTTGGTGCCAGGTAGGGAAAAAGCGATCCATACTGCTATATTCCCTGGTTCTTTGCTGTTGTAGTTAAGTTCAAAGTAGATTATAAAATACCTAGTTAACGTTTGTTTAAAAGAAGGTCTTTTCACATACTTTACATATAGTTTGGTATACACTATACTGAGGATTTATTTGAAATCACTGTTTCATATTAACTTAAAATAGTTGATTATTTTGAGATACTTAAAAATCTCAAACATCTTGTGATCCTCTGTACATTTTGCTCATATTGGAAGTAGTTCAAAATACTTATCTGTAGCCCTGCTTGCTATTTGTAAATTTCATTGACTTTTCAAGATGTAATTATGTTGTTCCTGATCACAAAGGTGTCTCCTAAATGTACATATTATTGCTGAGGGTATTCATAGATTAAAAATTGAAGAGTAATTAAAAGTAATTCCTCGTAGACAGTGGACTCTCATTATAAGGATTTCTAGTGGATGGTGAGGACCAGAGGTTGAACTTGTAAAGGTGGTCATTAAAATGAGATACCCTCTCTCTGTTAACTCATTAAAGAAGACTATGAGACTATGAGGATATTTGCTTTGAAAAGAAAATCTCTTTGAAATCTGCTTTGAAAATGTGTTTACTTGTGTTATATACTGTACATTTGCTTCCTGATAAGGTATGGCTTGCCAGTGAACTTCCAAGCAATGCTACTTCAGCCCAATAAGAAAACAATGAAGAAACTAAGAGAAGTATTATATGAATTGTATAAACATCTAGACAGCAGTGCGGCAGCTATTATTGATGTAAGTACTTATTAGGTACCTTGGAAGAGTAGGAACTGGAATGAATTTCAGAAAAGATTATTGGAAGGAGATAAATGGAAAAGGGATTGTAAATACTGCATTATTTATTCAGTCTTTTTTTTTTACTTGAGGTTCTCAATTAATTTGTTAAACATAGCAAGTAATTTACGTTGTTTACCCTGTTTTGTACTAGTTAGAGCAGTGCTTTTGCTTCTAAGCCAGTCATTGTCTTGCTATAGATCAGATGTTTATAGCTGCAGAAATAAACAACCGTGATACTATACTACTTGCTTAACAAAGTTAATAAATTGCAGCGAAGAAGAAAATAAGTAGTTAATTCAGTTGTATTTGTTACAAGTAGTGAAGTCAGAGGAGCATTTTAAAGGGAACTACCATTTTTCTAAACTGGTGTGTGTATATCTTCTTTCAAACAGAGGGTATAAGCAAACTATTGCTGTTGTTCAGATTTGTAGTGGGTTTTTATTTCATGTTTTTTTATTTCAAATAGCTTATTAATTTTTTTCCTTTTTAGGATGGTAGTATCTCATATTTGCATTAGTTAGAACCCACAAAACGTCAGTTTTTCTTGATAGAAGAAAATGCAGGAAATTACTGTCTACATTTTCATGTAATTATCAATAAAATAGGTTCAACTATTTGATACATAATTTCCTACCAGTATATATATATTTTTAAAGATTTTATTTATTTATTTGAGAGAGAGGGAGAGAGAGCATGAGTGGAGGAGAGGGGCAGAGGTAGAAGGAGAAGCAGACTTCCCACTGAGCAGAGAGCCACCTTGGGGCTCGATCCCAGGACCCTGAGATTATGACCCAAGCCAAAGGCAGACGCCCAACTGACTGAGCCACCTAGGCACCCCTCCTACCTGTATATTCTTAAAACATGCATAAATAATAAGTGATATCATTAAAATCATACTTGGTTTACTTCTGTTCAGCATTTTAATGAGCCATGTGCCCCATAAACTGAATACCCCAAGCCTGAGATTTAAAAAGTAATTTTATACATTATGCATAAAAAAGGCTTATAGGATCATGGTTAAGCACATATAGGCTTTGGAGTCAGTGAGTGGTTAAATCTGGCTTTACTACCCAAATCTGTGTTTCCTCATTGGCAAAATGGGAGCAGTAATGGCTAACTCAGATTAAATTAGCATAAACATATACACTTAGCCCGAGAGTAGGTGTTCATTAAGAAGGCAAATGGTCATACTTAATTTCTTCTTTTCTTTGATCTCTGTAAGTTCTCATTTGGATAATTGTCTGATTTTTCTGTAGGCTCCTATGGATATTCCAGGCTTAAACCTGAGTCAACAGGAATACTACCCCTATGTGTACTACAAGATTGATTGCAACTTGCTGGAATTCAAGTAAAAATGAGCTCCTTCCCAGACAATCCTGTCCTTGTGTTGGTGTATTCTAACAGAAATAGGTTGCAGTATGACAGTACTTCTAACTCCCTATTGTCCTTCGCTTGCTTCTGACCACTTTTCCTAGTGAGTTCTTCCATAGTGGTCCATCTCAATATTTTCTTCTTAAAGGAAAATAGATGTCTTACTTCTTTTTATTGATCAGGTCTGTAAATGTGTACTAAAAAAATCAGAGTTTATTTATAAACAGAATAGTTTATTTAAAAAGGTCTTTCTTCATTGATATTGTGGTATGCATTAATTCCATTTGTTACTGTTGTGTACAAAAGCCTTGTTTACAAGGGAACGGTAAACGTTTATACCATTTCGTTCACTGTATTTAGTAGACATAACTGTTTAATAGTTACTGAATCATGATGTAACAAAATGTGATGATATTCAGGTATGTAGCTTTCTGAATGTTTCAAATTCCAATCTATGAGCACTGTTGACACCCACAGGAGAGAATAAAATTACCTGTGCAAAGGTGTATTGTGGTGTGTGTAACTTGGGAAGATGACAGTTCAGGCTGGGAGTTTAATAAAGGAGAGCAGAGCTGACTTGCTGTGCTACTTCCCGGTTTTTGTTCTGTATCGAGGGCTGGCCGTTTGTGTCTGACTCGCGTGGGATTTAAGTGTGCCAGTGTTGGGTCACAGCACAAATGTAAAGATTATTTTTCAATATGTGATGGGTATTTACATTGGGACACTAGATTTTGAGTTCCCTCAAATAATTAGGAAGTGGGGCCAACGCTGAATAAAGTGTAGTGAAACTGTGCAGCTTTAGTCATTTGTTCTGTCCTTATTGTACATGTGTCCTTCCTAGGATTTTTTAATTATAAAAGCCTTCATTTTGACATATATATCATTTATGACATCGTCCAAAGAGGCATTATTTGTTGTAAAAATCTCTGAACTGGACAACTTCATTTACCATCCCGAAGGAGCTTTTAAAAGAGGTTTCTCTGGCAGGGCTCCCCTTCCTGTGCACTCCCAGGGCATTTCTTTTTTTTTTTTTTTTTTTAAAGATTTTTTTT
>NC_048226.1:70279239-70363609 GCF_002007445.2 Ailuropoda melanoleuca
GGGATCATGCCCTGAGCCAAAGGCAGACGCTTAACGACTGAGCCACCTAGGCGCCCCTCCCAGGGCATTTCTAAACTATTCTATTCCTTCTAGAAATTAGCCTCCCAGATCCTTTTTACTTCACAAATTTATATTGTTATTTCGAAAGAAACTAACTTCAAACATATTCAGACTGCTAGAAAGTAAAAAATGAGAGCTGACCCTTCCAGTCCCCCAGATTTCTTCTCAAGGGAGTTGATGTATTCTTCCAGGCCTTTTTCTGTATTTCCACAGCATATATATCACACACAGGCAAACATGGTTTATTTTTAAATAAATGTAGGATCAGACTGCGTATATTCTGTCTCTTGCGTTTTTGCTTACTAGTATATCCAAAATAGCTAGATGTCAGTCTATCTAGAGCTACCTCATTTTTACCCACTGGCTGCAAGGTTTTCCATCATGTATTTCTGCCATATTACAGCTGACTGGTTGGATGTTCGGGTTATTTTTTGTTTTTGCTCTTAACAAACACTGCTGCAGTAAACTTCCTTCTACAGTTATCTTTGTTTACTTGTGTTAGTGTTTCTCTAAGAGCGACCCTGGAAGTGGGATTCGTAGGTCATAGAGTATGTGTATTTAAAGTTTTGACACATACAGCCAAGTTCTCTGTCAGAATTCTAAATTTAAGACATGTTGAGAATGCAGATTTTATTTTCCGTTTTCCTTTGGATAAGAGGAAGCTGAAAATTTTTGTCTTTGGTGTCAGAAAATTCTGGTTCTCTTCTTTTTTTTTTTCAATTTGTTTTATTATGTACAGTACATCCCTGGTTTCTGATGTAAAGTACGATGATTCAGTGCTCCATGCAATACGTGCCCTCCTTACTACCCATCACCAGTAGTTCTCTTCTTTTGCAAGTGTTTTTTGAGTCTTAGTACCTGTACAGTGGGCATAATCTGTGATGGAAGATGTGTTTTGACAATTAAAGTGAAAGACTGGTAGGCCTACATGATGACTTTAAGGTGTTACCTGGACTGTAACATCGTTCTGACATGGGTAGGCAGGGTCGTTTCAAGTTTAAAATCCCAGTGTGTGTTGGGAACTTCAGGACTTCCACTGTCATTTCTCTCAGGAATGCAGAGTGGCTGAGCTGTAGCTTTCAAGCTCTTGTGGAGCTCTCGTCCAGTTCTGCTGCTGATTAACCCTGTGATCTCCATGCCCCATCCCTCCCTTATAGAATGGGGATAACTAGAGTGCCCACCTCAGAGGGCTATTGTTCTGATTGAAAGAGATCCCACCTGCACGTGTAGTCCTTTGGAATGGTGCCTGGTGAGAGCTTGAGGCATGTACTCGGAATCCTAGATGAGTGCCTTGAGCTTCTTTTCACCTGTGTTTAATCTGGGAATTTTAAGAGTCATGACATTGTAGAGTTTAATGGTTAGAATGAAGTAATTATGTGTGTATGTAGCATAATGTTAAAGTAGTTCGAGTGTCTCTGAGCTTTAGTCCATGTTGGATTTTGTATATTCTTGATGGTAGCTGCCATTCCTGGGAAGGGACTCTTCTACTCTTCTTGCTTTGTTTGCCTCAGAGTCTACTGGTTCTCTAGGATAGAGCTCTGATCACTTTGAGATTCATTAGACTATTAATTGTGTGTCTGTTAGAGACCATTTCTGCCAGTGCTTTCAGTACCCGTTGCTTCATCCCTTCCCCATGTTGTTTGTGTTGGGAGGACTGGTGGGCCGCATTCTACTTGTGGAAGCTTAGGGGCAAAGGACTTTGGTGATTTCTTTGTTAGATCTCACAGATTTTGAGTTAGAGTCAGAATTTGAACCTAAGATTTCTACCGCTGGGCTTTTTTGTCCATATAATGCCTCCTTCCCTCTACAGGATCCTGTATGAGTCAACCAAACACTTTCCTTCAACTTAGTGCAAGAAAGACTGTGATATAGAAAAAGAAAAGGCGTTAGATGTGGTTCGTGAGATATTAAATCGTACTGGTATTTGTCAGGAGCTTAGGAACTTGGACCTTCTTTTTGGTGATGGGTAATGATGTGTCTAGCTGTTGCATGCTAATTTCAGTAGCCCAAGTTATTCAAACTGGAACGTTTTCCTGCCTGCTGAAGTTGCACTTAGGCAGACACTGTGTGGTCTGGGTGGAACAGACTCCTATGGAGCTTTTTGAAGGAGCATATACCAAGTAATACCTTTCAAGTAATACTTTGTGCATCACAGATACTCAGTAAACATGAACTTCAAATTTAAATAGTCCCAAAAGTTGGAAATAAAATATAAGAAATTGATCTAGATATGAAGTTATTATCCTTTATTCTTAGCTGCTTCTTTCTTTCTTTTTTCTTTTCTTTTCTCTCCTTTTTTCTTTTCCTTTTCTTTCTTTCTTTTTCTTTTCCCTTTCCTTTTCTTTTTCTTTTCTTTCTTTCTTTCTGTCTGTCTGTCTGTCTGTCTTTCATCAGAGTAACCGGGTACCTGGGTGGTGCAGTCAGTTGAGTCTCTGACTCTTGGTTTCAGTTCAGGTCATGATCTTGGGGTCATGAAATCAAGCCCCTTGTCAGGCTCCACGCTCAGTGTGGAGTCTGCTTAAGGCACTATCTTCCTCTGCCCCTCCCCCCATTCTTTCTCTCTCTCTCTAGAAAAATAAATCTTAAAAAAAAATCAGAGTAATAAATGCAGTAAGTTAAAAACCATATATAGAAATATTATAGAATAGCTTACAATGAAAACCTTGCTATTCTATAGGAAAAAAAGTGGTTCTTTTTTTCTGTTAACATCACTAAAAGATGGTTTATCCTAGCAGGTCTGTAACAGTATTATGTTCTAAAGGAAGTGCGTTGAAAACTTTCCGAATTTAGCTGTCTGTAAATGGAAGTTCATGCATTTCAGTAATGTAAACTTATTTAGGGTCTTTATTTTTCTACTCTAGATAGCTTTAGATTAATATATAAATGTAATTCTGGCTTAAAAAAAGAAATACTACCTACCAGAACTATTTTATTTACCAGCAGATTCACCTTTAGAATGGTTTTGGATCTGGGCCCCATGACTTGTAGTAGAAAAAGGGAGCAAGGTAAAACCATGGAAGGCATCAGCAGTAGGGAATAGCTCCCAGGAATGGTTTAGCTGGAGAAGAAAGTGAAACAGGAGAAACAAGACAACATCCTTCACACCAAGAATGGTCAATATAATGCAAGAAGAAAAAAGTTTAAAACGAAGCAAAAGTTCATGAGCAAACACAAACAGGAGATTTTCTGACAGTTGCTTAATATTGAAATTGATTAGATCCACAGTCGTTCTTACTTGGGGAATTTAATAAAAATGCAGATATATTGCCAAACTCCACCGAGATGTGGTTTGTAAGTCTTGTGTAGATCCAAGGCATAATCTACGTTTTTAATGAACACTCAGGAGACTCAGATGCTGGTGACCAGTCAGTTAAATGAGACCGCCCTGGAAAGAGTCTTCCTCTGAATGCCCAGATAGGGTGTGGAGTTAGGACTTGGGAGCATCTTGAGGTCTTGCTCAAAGAGTGATTTTTCTCTCTTTCACACGGACTACACTTAGTAGGATCGTTATGAATAAATCAGCTTTTCCTACTCTGCCACTTAAAGGAGCATTCTACATTATTAATCAACAGAGCCAGAAAGTTCTGCCTCAGCAGAAACTGATCAGTGTAGGTGTCCACTACCCTTACAAGGCCATAGAATATCAAATTGGAATTGCAGAAACTCTAAAGTGACCAAAATCACATTTCTGTCCTTTTTTGAAAAC
The DNA here is from genome assembly GCF_002007445.2 of Ailuropoda melanoleuca. Lineage (NCBI taxonomy): Eukaryota > Metazoa > Chordata > Mammalia > Carnivora > Ursidae > Ailuropoda > Ailuropoda melanoleuca. The sequence continues at coordinate 70,283,006 of NC_048226.1, forward strand.
CCAGTTTGGGCATGATATATCCTGCTTATAAAAGTATAAAAGAGCAACCAGAACAGATTTTCGAAGAATGGTTTGCATAAAGAAACAAAACAAAAGGACATTAAAAGTGAAAAAAGTTGGTTGCAGCAAAGATTATCGTTAGACCAAAAAAGGAAAAACTGTATAGATTTGAACTTGAAAATAATCTTTTATTTAAACCAGGGGATGAACAGAAACTTTGAGAATACCAAATCCAAAGAGTAATTTTGATGTATTTTGCGGTTTCCTAGGTACGTGGATGACCTCTTTGGATAGTTCTATGATAGATCATTCTTTTTTTCTCTCTTTTTTAAAAGATTTTTAAATTTGTTATTTATTTGAGATAGAGAAGGGAGCCCGATGCAGGGCTTGATTCCAGGACCCTGGGACATGACCTGAGTCGAACGAAGGCAGACGCTTAACTGACTGAGCCACCCAGGCGCCCTGAGTGATAGATAATTCGTAATTACCTTTTTCGCCAAAACAACTTGCCGCATTTTAAATTTGACTATCTAGATACCTATTTGAGCTGATTCTCAGAGTAGTTATAGGTCAGTACAGGTTTTATGTGTTGTTAGAATCATAAAGTCACTCTTCTCTTTAGAAAGGAATTGTGAGGGGCTCCTGGGTGGCATAGTCGTTAAGCGTCTGTCTTCGGCTCAGGGTGTGATCGACATTCTGGGATCGACCCCCCCCATCAGGCTTCTCCACTAGGAGCCTGCTGCTTCCTCTCCCACTCCCCCTGCTTGTGTTCCCTCTCTTGCTGGCTGGCTGTCTCTGTCAAATAAATAAATAAAATCTTAAAAAAAATAATAAAAAGGAATTGTGACTACACAGGTACTACATTTCACCACAAGAGGGCGCTCTGGTGCCATTTAGAAGCAAACAGGTAATTTAATCCCCACTCCCCCTCATGGTTGGTTACAAAATATACAGTTAATTTAGAGAAGCCCACAAACACTAGGTAGTGTTCTGATTTGGGATATTTTGTTACAAATTAATGTTAATATAAGGGTCTCAGAAAATTTTAGACAATTTATATTCATTTTGTGACTTAATCCCGCCTGTGCAAGTGTCTGTGTATAGAACCAGTGTTTAGAACCCAAACACTGGTGCCAGCTAGTGATAGTTTTCCCCCAAGACAAAATGAAAAAATGGAAGGCATGTCGATATGTCTGTCCGTCTGTGTGCACATATGTTCATTTATTCAGCAAATTGAGCACGTACTAGGAATCAGGCTTAGTTTTAGGTACCAGGGGTGTGATGCTGAGCATTAAAAAGGCACAGTGAGAAATGAGGAAAAATGTCATAATTACTGATTTGTAAAATCAAGTCTGAAGACATCCTTGAGGATATCTGTCCAGAAAAGTCAACCTATAATATCCGTCAGTGAGTGAAGAATAGACCTTTTATTCCCCTCTGAATATGACCATACAGTTGGCCTGGTTCAGCACTATCCAAACAATTTTCCATGAGTATGGACGTTCTGTATCTATGCCACCCACTGTGGTAGCCTCTGCCTCATGGGACCATTGTCCACTTGAAATGTGGACTGAGGAAGTGCGTTTTTAATTTTCTTTAACTTTAATTAATGTAAATCACTGCCTGTGGCCAGTGGCCGCTGCGCTGGCCCACACGGGCCTAGCTGGCCATGCTTGAGACGTGAGCTGTGTTGCCTTTGAGTTTCCAATATGCCCCATGTCCTTTGGCTTTTTTTGTTCCTATAACTGGAAGAGCCAACCTAGCTCTGATTGCCAGATTTAATTTCCCTGCCAGCCTGAGAAACGAGAAAGGATTGCTTTCTGAGTCATTGTTGATGTGCCTCAGATTGCTACACAGACAGCTTTCACTTTGATCACAAAAGACAACTACATATACTTTGTGCCTTTATGTGCATGAGGGTAAACTGGTTGCAATATTGAAAGACTGAAAGCTGTTTCTGATGGGAAATATTGAATCAGCAGAATTGGAAACACAGCTGTGTGGTTCTGATGGGGATATAATTTCTTCTGTCAGTCAGTGCTCACTTAGCACTCATTGTGTGCAGGGCATTCACGATGCCAGGCTCTGCAGGGAGATAACAAGGAGACGTTCAGCACAGGTTCTTGAATGACTTTTTTTTTGTTGTTGTTCTCTGTTGACTCTCTTAGGAATTTAAGAAGTTCATAGAATAGTGAAGCAGTCCAGGTCTCTAGCAAGAAGAGTGACAGTTTATAGGAAACCCTTGGAAAGAGGAGAGTTGTATATGAAAGATAGCACCCGTCTGTGGTGTGTTGGCCTGGGTCTTGCCTCATTTTGAGCCCAGCGGCACCACTCTGCAGGACAACTGGCCAAAGCAGGAAGGAGTACAGTCAAAAGGAGGAATGCAGCTCCTCCCTCAACCCCCAGGCTCCCCACCTTGTGTTGTCTCTCTCACCTTTTGCGGCCAGGCACTCGGGCATTTTGGAGGTTTTCCCCTCTCCCCTTCCCTGCCCTTCCTTTCCCCAGTTTGTTTTGAGAGCCTCCTAACTGGCCTCCTTGTCCTCTCCCTGCTCACCTTCATATCACCGCTGCCAGAAGACTCTCAGCTCATGGCTCACAAATCCTGAAGAGCTCCTCACTTACCCACAGAAGAAAGTCCCTTTGTTCAAATTGGATTGTTTCCTTCTTTGTAATTTAGCTTCTCTGTGTTTTCTGAAAGCAGGATATTGTTTAATGTTTGTTTTTAATTTTGTCTGCAGTTTCTTTGGTGGGTATTTGTTATGCATGCTCTCTCATGTTCTGCTTTTCTCTTCCGGCACCTTGGAGCTGGCCCTGTGTGTTAGGTCCAGGTCCTACTATGATCGTAGGCAGCCTGCCACCCTGGGTCTGACTCCATTTCTTCCTTTATAGAAGAGGGATGGTGATAACCTGCAGGATTATTGGGAGGATTAAACCTCATGGTGTGTTCAGATTTTTTGACAAGGTACATGCATCAAAGGGGGGTTCAACTTGCTAATGGCCATTTTTGTTAGTATTATTTTTTATACTACTTTATTTTTGTTTCTTGGCTTCTCTAGCTTATGTGAATTGAAATTAGTTTCCCTTTAACTATATCTATTTAGAAGGCAAATTCCTTCATTAAAAACCCACCAGAATCATAGGATGGACAATTCTAAGGGGGGTGTGTGTGTATGTATCCCCAAAGAATTGAAGACATAGATTCACACAAAAGCTTGTACATGAAAGTTTGTAGCAGAATTGTTTATAACTGAAAAGTGGAAACCCAAGTGGTTATCCATGTATGATGAATGAATGGATAAACAAAATCTGGTATGTCCATACTAGGGAATATTAGCCATAAAAAGGAATTGAAGTCCTGATCCATGCCACGATATGGCTGAACCTTGAGGACTTTGTGCTGAGTAAAAGAAGCCAGACACAGAAGGTCACATAATGTCTGATTCTCGTTACATGAGATGATAGGAGTAGGCAAATCCAAAGATACAGAAAACAGATGAGTGGTTGGTGGGGACCAGGGAGCGGGAGGGGATTTAGAGTGGCTGCTAATGGATACAGGGTTTCTTTTTGGGGGGAATAAGCATGTTCTGGGTTAGATAATGGTGATGACTGGACAACCCTGTGGATATAACAAAAATCACTGAATTGTACAATTGAAGAGAATATATTATGATGTATATATTATTTCTCAAAAAACATACCAAGAATGATCTCAGATTTTCTTTTTTTTTCTTTTTTACAAGATTTTATTTATTTATTTGATAGAGCCAGCGAGAGAGGGAACACAAGCAGGGAGAGCGGGAGAGGGAGAAACAGGCTTCAGGTGGAGCAGGGAGCCCAACGCGAGGCTCTATCCCAGGACCCTGGGATCATGACCTGAGTCGAAGGCAGACGCTTACGGACTGAGCCACTCAGGTGCCCCTGATCTCACGTATTCAACAAATTCTCTCAATTCTTGGCTCATATGTTTATGTCAATGTAGTTTTAAAAATGTATTTGAATTCCCTTTGCTGAAAGAGTTTTGTGTTTTAGGGTTTTACTCCTTTCCGTGGTCTTGCTATTCGTTGTGAGGTTTTATGGTCTCCATTTCCGTCAGTCTCTGTTTATCTGTTGTGTTTTCCTTTGTTCCACTCATCATCCTGGTGAGACTTGGCTGCAGCAGCTTCCAAACCCCTCCTCTGTTTCAGGGCGGGTACACATCTGTTTCAGGGAACTCTGATGTCACTGGTCACCATGTCCGCACTCAGCCCGCCTTCCCAGCAGTCTCTGAGGAAAAGGTCTGTTCTCTGAGACTTTACTGGCCTGATGGTTTAACGTACATGTCCCCAATGACTTGTCTAGATAAAAGAATCCTTGGTTCATTCCTTCCTTCAACAGCCAGTTACTGGCCGAGGACATACATTATGAGTTTCTCGAGGGTAGAATCCTCATTCACTCAGCACATACTTACCTGTTGCTCAGTGCCAGTGGCTGGAGCTGGAGCAGGAGTGAGCACTGAGGACAGGGCCCCTGCCCGCCCCGAGCTCATCTGTTGGTGGTTGGTGGCAGTGGGCACATAAGAAACAAGACCCTTCACCTCTGAATGTGTGAGGTGGTAGTGACCTGGGCTGGGAAGGGGTAAGGAGAGCTGCGGCAGACGGGGGGAGGATGCCAGCCAGAACCAGGGGGCAGAACATCCCTGGCGAAGAAACAGCAGATGCAGAGGGCCCCAAGAGAGAACTGGCTCAGAGAGTCGGCGTGGCCAGTCAGCGCGGCGGGGGCTTCGTGAGCGAGGGGGTGTAGAAAGTGCACCGCGTGCAGGTGGGGCGGGGCCTGCAGAGCGTGGTGGAGAACTGAGACTTTGTTCTTCTACAAAGGGAACCCATTGTAAGGTCTAATTTATGTTGTTCAGGGGTCACGCCCGCAGCAGTCTTACTCATGTGTTTGTAACCGCAGCTTCTCACGTCGTGTTTGGCACGTTCGCTGTAGGCGCTGGTTCGTCCAGTGGGTAGGCACCTGGGGCGTACACCATGCCAGGAAGGGTGCCTGACGCTGCCCCCGAAGGCTCTTCACCTTGTCACTCTTTTAAGAGTGTTTTGCAAACACACCTAGTACTCTCCTGCAAATGTCCATGAAGATCCAGGCAGAAACTAACAATTTATAAACATATTACTGAGTTTTTTTTGGCAACTGCCCTGATTTCTTCAAACTCAGAGTCCTCATGTGTTTTTAAAATGAGTTGGCATTTTAAATCATATTTGATATATAACTGGCTAACTCTGCACTCAGTAACTAGTAACAGTCGTCCTCTTCGAAGAGCCAACACGACAGCAGGGCTTTTGGGGGGTGGAAGGGGCACTCTGATTTCTAACTCATTTTTCCAATGTGTCTGAATTTCTCGCTTCCACACTCCCTAGAGGAGAAAATTCCTTTTTTTTTTTTTTTTAAGATTTTATTCATTTATTTTAGAGCACGAGCAGGGGGCGGGAGAGGGAGAGAATCTCAGAGAGACTCCACACTGAGTGCAGAGCCCCATGTGAGGCTCTATCTCAGGACCCTGAGATCTCGACGCGTCGAGATGCTTAACAGACTGAGCCACCCAGCCGCCCCAGGAAAGTTGTCTTTTTGTTTGCTTCAAACTACTCCAGCCTTTTGCTGGGAGACCAGAGGCGACGATCACCCACTAACGTAATGCAGGAAGTGAAAATCCATCAGGTGAATTGCCACCACTCTAACTTCCGTCTTGCCTCAGCCTCCTCAGTCATTTAAGGCATTCATTTGGCTCGGCTACAGCCTGTCCCTCACATTTCTTCCAGGGGAACTAATGCAGCATTGGAGACACGGGAACGCTGGGGTCGATGAGTCGACCGCTTGAGAAGTGTTCATGTTGGTTCTGGGGCAGGGCCTGTGTCATAGGTACTAACGCTGATGGAAGTGTCAAATTTTCCATAGTCTGAGCTTTCCAGAACTTAGTTGGCTGCTTGCCTCTGAGTCAGAATTTCTTTTCTAAAATAAATGATTTGGAACGCTCTTATCTTGCCATCCAGACACACAGTTACAGTTCCTCCTGCCTAGGAAAGTTAACTCTCCAGCTGTAATACGGTGCACAGTGTCGTCCTAGTTTAATCATCTTCCAAAAACTCATTAAACCCCACATTAAAATTGTAAGGCAACAGCAATGTTGACTAGACTCCTCTTCCCCCCCCCCTTTGATGCCATTGTTGGTTTTTTTCCCTTGCCTTTTTTTGTTTCCTGGTTTTACCCCCTATTCTTTCTTCTTTTTTTTTTTTTTTAATTTTATTTATTTATTCAACAGAGATAGAGACAGACAGAGAGGGAACACCAGCAGGGGGAGTGGGAGAGGAAGAAGCGGGCTCATAGCAGAGGAGCCTGATGTGGGGCTCGATCCCAAAACGCCAGGATCACGCCCTGAGCCAAAGGCAGACGCTTACCTGCTGTGCCACCCAGGCGCCCCCCTATTCTTTCTTCTTAATTTTGTTTGGTCAAAATCTTTCTTTTAATAAACATTTGGGTCTCTTTGGACTGTTCCACCTTGGTAATTCCTCTGCTTATTCTTCTTCTGTTTTCTCTCTTCATTTCAGAACACCCCTTTCCCATGAACCTGCTATTTCCTCCTGCAAGGATTGCTGTTGAAAAGAAAGCCGAGTTGCCTGGAGCTTCATGTCGCTAAGCAGCCATTTCCCATCCTTTCTTAAGCCGAGGGGATGAATGATAAGATCATGCGGTTAGGCAGCGTATTTGTCAGAGTCTCCAGAGAAACAGAACCGTTGTGATACATGTGTGATCCTTGAACAATTTGGGGGTTAGAGGTGCCGACCCCCCTCCCTGCAGTCAGAAATCTGTGCATAACTTTTTTTTTTTAAGATTATTTACATACTTATTTGAGAGAGAGCATGTGAGGCAGCAGGGAGGAGCGGAGAGAGAGGGAAAAGCAGACTCTGGGCTGAGCAGGGAGCCAGATGCAGGGCTCGATCCCATGACCCTGAGATCATGACCTGAGCCAAAACCAAGAGTCAGAGGTTTAGCTGACTGAGCCACCCAGGTGCCCCCCATGTATAAGTTTTGACTCTCCAAAAACTTAACTAATAGTCTACTGTTGACCAGAAGCCTTGCAGATAACATAAACAGTTAATTAACACATATTTTGTATGTTGTATGTATTACATGCTATGTATTTGTTTTTAGATTTTATTCATTTATTTGAGAGAGAGAGTGAGAGCATGTACAAGCAGGGGGAGCGGCAGAGGAAGAGAGAGAAGCAGGCTCCCTGCTGAGCCGGGAGCCCAACTCGGGGCTCGATCCCAGGACCTTGAGATCATGACCTGAGCCAAAGGCAGGTGCTCAACCAATTGAGCCACCCAGGCACCCCTATATACTATATTCTGTACAATAAAGTAAGCTGTAGAAAATGTTACCAAGGAAATTGTAAGGAAAATGTATTTATAATACTGTACTATAAAAAATATCTGTGTAAGTAGACCCAAGCAGTTCAAATCTGTGTGGTTCAAGGGTCAACCGTGTGTGTGTGTGTGTGTGTATACAAAAGGGATTTATTATAATGCATTAACTCACAGGATTATCGAAGCTGGAAAGTAGACTGTCCAAGTCCATGTCTCAGTTTGAGTCCAGGGGCCAGAACTGCTGTAGAACCAGGAAGAGCTGATGTCCTAGCTCGAAGGCCATGAGGCAGGAAAATTCTGTCTTACTAGGGCCATGTCAGCCTTTTGTTCCATTCAGGCCTTCAACTGATTGAGTGAGACCCACCCACATAAGGGAGAGCAATCTGCTTTATGCAAGTGCCCTGATTAAAATGCTAATCTCGTGCAGAAACACCTAGAATAATGTTGGACCAATTCTCTGGGCACCCCGTGGCCCTATGAGATTGACACTAAATTTAATCATCACAAGAAAGCTGTTGCTTTCTCAGGAAGCACACAGTCCTGGGCTGGGAGCTGTATGTTGTTTCACACGTATTGGAAGCTGACCTCAGGTCAGAGCTGGAACATCATTTTGTAGTTTGATGCCACTCTGCTCTTGCGTTCTGCTAATGCACCCTCTTACCATGTTTTGTACGTGCTTTTTTTACTGGTCGCTGGTCAACAGCCTCTTGTGCCATAGGAATTGCTCCAAATTTCCTCATTTTTCAAGATCTTTTCCTAACTCCTGCCTCTTTGCTCTCTGTGTGAGATCTGGCCTCTTCTTTCACAGACGGGAGAAACTGAGACTTAGGTCTGTTACTTCGCCCAAAGTCACAGGGCTACTGTATGGGCAAACTGGGATGGAATTTGAAGCAATGGGCCTTGTCCTGGGAGCGCCAGGCTTCATGCCATGCTAAATGCCCTTGTTTCCCCAACATCTCTAACCTTGATGCCTCTGTCCTTCCCATTTCTGGGAGGATGTGTCCTGTTCCAAGCATTGTTCCCTGGCCCTCCGCACGCGGCACTGCTCAGATCTCACTGTCCGGTGCAGCTCTGTAGTGCGTGGGTCTCTGGCACTCTGCTCCTATAATTTTCTTTCCTGTTTATTTGTCCCCTTTGTATTTGTGGTATAAGAACATAATTCTGCTCTTTCATCCTTAAAAACTCTCCCTTGACCCTGTGTCCCTCTAGAGTTACTACTGATCCCTTCTCTTCCTTTTACTCCCCATTCTTTATTTTTAGCTCCGAGTAAGTGCTCACCTGCTGAGACCCAAGCTGCTGCTACTTCCCCCCCTCCCCGTCCACTGACACTGTTCTTGGCAAAGCCATGGGAAGCATCCTGTTCGATCACGTGTCGTGGCTGCGCTGCCTGACTCCGCTGCATCTGTCACTGCTGACCACCTCTTCCCCCAGGAACTAGCGTCCCTTCTCTGCTCTTGCGCAGCCTCCCCCACCTTCTGTCCAGCCCCTGTACCTGGAAGGATGTTTGGTTCCACCCAGTCACTGGAACAACCACGACAACCCCCACCCCCCGGACATTTCCATATGCCCCCGGGGTGTGGTGCTGTCCCTGGTTGAGAAGCACTAGGCCCCACCCTGCACCTCCTGTATCCTAGCGCACCCTAGTCAGTCAAGCGGAGACCTTGCTCTTCCGCCTCAACCTTCCTCCCTTTGAATTGGTTACCAAATTCCATCCATTTATTTCTAAAATAGCTCTTAATTCTGCTCCTACTTCTGTAGTTAAAATAACAGGCTTTAACATCTGACTCCTTGACAGGGGTTCAAATGAAAATCCTAATTTGTCCATTTAGTAGCTGTGTGACCTTAGGCAAGCTAACTAACCTCTCTGAGTCTGTCTCTTCAATCCATAAAAAGAAGATAACTCCTTCATAGGGTTATTGTGAGTACTAAGCACTTTTCTCTGACACAGACGGGGCACTCAGCAAATAACGGCTCTCCCTGTGGGCCTGGTAATTTCTGCCTTAGACCAGTGCAGGGGCCCCTGCCTGCCTCCAGTCTCTGTGCCCTAGCCCTTGCTGGGTGCTGCCCAAGGAGCTTTTACAAATGTAGCCTGGCCAGGCCACACTCTGCTTGGGAATCTTCATGGATCCCATTGCACATACAGTTAAACTCAGCATGGCCTACAAAGCTCTTTGGAAATACGACTCCAGCCCTGTTTTCCAGCCTTACTCATGTCTGTCAGCCTGCTCCCTCCACTCACCACCTCCCCCGTCCCCCCACCCTCCAGCTTGAGTTCTCTCTCTCTCTCTGAAGGAGTCACTGCCCCCACCCCTTTCACGTCCCCATGTTTCTCCTTTGCCTAGGAAGGTCCTGCTTCTTCTAGGCCAGCTCGAATACCCCTTTCTCTTTCTCTGTGAAGTCTTTTCTCTGTGTCTCCTTTGGCCCTGGGCTCCCACTGTGGGATGTGTGTGCCTCTATTTTGGCGTGTGTGTTGTCTTTAGCTGATTTCCAGTTTCTCCTTCACTTGCTGAGTGTGATGTGGTGGAAGGAGCACAGGATCTTTCCCACGACACACACCTTGGGCTGCATCCTGACTCAGCCGCTGTGGAGGCGTGTGACACTGGCACGTAGCCCCTTTGTTCAGGAGTCGTGTTTGGGTTCTCCTGTCTGTCTGTCTGGGTCAGATGAGATTACATCATTAAGGCACCTGATACAGTTCTCAGTGGGGAATCATTTGGCAAAACACCCCTGGGGGCTGTCTCCACTGCCCTTAGGCCTTTCCCGTCCCAGAGTCACTAGCCAAGGCCGTTCTAATTGTATTAGTTTTCTGTTGCTGCCATAACCAGTTACTGCAAACTCAGTAGTTTTGACAACACAAGTTGATCATCTTAACAGTTCGGTAGGTCTAAAGTTGGATACAGCCTCACCCGATAAAAGCAAAATGTTGGCAGGGCTGTGTCCTGGAGGCTCTAGGGGGTAGTCACTTTCCTTGCTCGATTTAGGTTGTTGGCAGAATTTACTTCCACGAGGTTTTAAGACTGAGGTTCCTGTTTGCTTGCTGGCTGTTGGCTCAGGGCCACCCTGAGCAGATAGCAGACTGTCTCTGTCCCAGAGTGGGGCTCCCTAGGGCTCAGCTCCAGCCACGGGACATCACATCTTCTCGCTCCACTCCCGCCGACTCATCCATCCATAAAGGCCCTTTTGTCATATAAGATAACATACCCTCAGGTCCCAGAGACTACGGCGTAGGCATTTTGAGGGACCCTTTTCTGCCTGCGACACCCATCATCCCTCTGAACTCTCTGAAGTAACACTGTGAATGTTACTCCCTTTCTTGATGATCCTGTGGTCATCTCTTCCAAAGAATCCTTTGTTTCTGCAATACCACACAGCTCTTGCACACGGTGAGCGAGGCGGTTGTTGGTTGTTTTTGGCAGCCCAGATCTAGGTAATGGTACCCCAATCCTCCAGCCCCTATTCTCAGTGTATGTGAGGTGGTGCTGAGCCGGCTGGCCAGCTCAGGGGTGGCGGGCCCTGACGGCACAGCTTAAGAGTGATTAGGCCAGGGATGGGGACCTGCCCCACCCCAGGCCCCCGAGACATTGACCTGGGACTTTTGCTGGAACTCTTAGACAAGAGGTCTTTCTCCTTCCAGTGGGACAGACAACAGGATAGAATGGCAGCCCAGAGTTGGAGGTGGTTATCTTGACATCACCAGGAGAGGGAGGAGCCTGCCAGAGAATGAGGCCAACCTGGAAAATCAAAGCAGACCGAAAAAATGGAAACCGATAGGTTTCTGCTGACCTAGTTTGAGCCCCTGGATTTAGAATTTTCGGAAGCCTGATGTGCACCTGGACTTTTAAGTTATAACATACCGATAAATTCCCTTTCTTTGCCTTAGCAGGGTTCAGTTGGGTTTGTGACGACGGTGTGTCCTGACTATAACGGTGAGCGAGGGTGGAATTCAGAGCTGATGCGTTCGGATAATGGAGCTCTCTCTTTCAGGTCTTCACTGAGATTTTGTGGAAGGACCTTATACTCCTGGTGCTTCTTGTTATTATTTCTCCAGAGTTTATCTGAGGATCCTCGGCTCCTACAACTTAGTGGAAGGACTTCTTTTTAGGGACACCTCTAGTTTCAGTAGTTGTTTATTCATTTTTTGTTAATTTTTAATTTTAAATGAGTCGTTCTGTGCCAAGCTGCAGTAAGAAGGTGTGTCTGCTTCTAGGGAGATGTTGGCAGGACGGTGAAGAGCTGTACCCCTGGGACAGGGCAGGCTTTGGGCGAGGGCTGCAACACCCAGCACGAGGAGGAAGGAGCCCTGCCCGCTCCCCCTCCTGCCTGTTGCCCGGGCAGTCTGCTAACCAGGCCCAGTGCTCACAGACCTAGAAGGAAACTCAGCACAAAGATATGCCTACAGCCGGGAATCCCCCCGACATTTGAGAAAAACCAACCTGCTGAACAGGAGGGAGGCACTCAACTGAACAAACAAGAAGATAACATGGAAGGAAATATGAATCAGATAAGTAGAGTAAGACTTGTTGAAAAAAATATATGAAGATTCATGTTTATAGACAAAAAGCTGGGCATCCCAGGAATTATTAAATGTTAAAAGATGTTGATTGCTTTCTAAGAAATGATTTACTCTCAATCCAACTGAACATTTTAACGAATCTTCCAAAAGCATGTTAATATAATGTGCTTAGCATGGTGGTTTGCACATATACTCAGTAGATGTTGGCTATTATTCAAGTTAATAAATGAAAAAAAAAAGCAAGCTGAAAAACAATATTATAATATGTGACTATTTATATTATTAAAACAGAGAGCAAAACGCCCACCTTTCTATACAGACCTATGTGTGTGTAAATGCCTAGGAAAGGCCTGGAAAGAGTCTCTGCTGGGGAGGCCCAGAGTGGGGAGTGAGGAGTGGTCCGCAAACATTTTTACTTTAGCTGGATGCTGGTGCACATTTTTTATAGTGAGACCGTATTCAAGAGCAGCATTATTTTAATTAACACAGATTTTTTTTTTAAGTAAAGGAAGAAGTAATAAAATTGCACGAAGCCTGCTATTATAATCTTGTCTATAACATGGGGCTTTTTTAATTCCCTTAGCCCCAGTATTATAAGTGACTTTTAAAATATCTTTTGTGTTAATCCTTGTTAATGTATAATCACCATTTGATCCAGTGTTTTTGAGATTCAGGCCAAGGTCCATCAGAGGGTGATGAACCCAGTGTTAGAGCGGTTCAATCAGCACTTTCTTTAAAAAGAAAGAAAGAAAATAGAAAACAAAAACAACCGAGCAGAACAGAATAGGATAAAATAAAAAAAAAACATTAGTATGCTTCACAAGTTGTAAGAGTAAATACTGTTTTGTGAAACTTTGTGATGTGAAATTTATTTCTTGCTGTGGCTTGTGGCCCTAAAAGTTTGAAAAAACACTAATCTAATTCACTTTCTTCCTGTGAGGCTGCTGAACGAAACTGAATTTTTTCCTTTCCTGTATTTGCAGAATACATTATCTTGAATAATTAAACACTAAAAGCAAACAAACACCATTTCCTCAATAGATTCAACTTTGAAATGCAGAACCGACAGCAGCTGTAACCGATGCAGGACCTTCGTCGGCTCCGTCTAAGTGCTCATTAGCACCGTCCAAGAATCACTCCAGGTGAGGGTCGGGAAGCTGCTTCTGAAGTGCATCATTCCTTTGTAACTTAATGAGGAAACTAGCCAGCAACTAAGTAACCTGTCAAGAATTTCTTTCAGCCTAGATTTCCAGTTACAAAATATCAAAAAGAGACATTTAGAATCATGAGTATTTCAGATTTGTCTGTAAAGGACCGAGAAGTCCTAACATATACAAGGAAGAATTTGGAAGGTGAATTTTCTGAAGTCATGAGTCCAAGACGGCATATAACTTGTCTTCATTGTGCAACAGTATATAGTTACATTTACTCCCTAAACCTAATGCATTGTATTAATCACATAGAATATGTTTAATACGAGAAATTTCTGAGCTCAGCACACATGATCTGCATTTACAGATAGAGACTTAACTGTCCCCTCTCGCTGCCTTCCCTGATCCCAACCAGCTCATCTTACTCGTCCTCTCTTGGAGCTAAGTTAGCTCCTGATGCGTCCGCTGCAGCATGGGGCTTGTAACTGGGGTGTGGAAGAGCCTCAGTGCGAGGGAGGGAACAAAACTCTAGCAAAGTCTTGCTCCGATGTGTCTAAAGCCAGTGTAATTCAGTTCTCTTTCATATCCGTTTTCTACAAAAGAGAATAGCTTAACTAATCCATTAGCCCACATAACTGTTATTTTTATAATACATCAATTGTGTGTGTGTGTGTGTGTGTGTGTGGTGTGTGTAGTGTAGCACAATTATTTTTAATGTCCTGTTTGGTATTCTGTTCTCACTTACCTATTGTCTTCTTCCTTGTGTGCCTGATTATCCACTATTGATTTTGCTCCAAGTGTTTGGACTCTTCCCTTTTCATAAAAAAGGAAATACAGCTAGACATAGATGATCACGTTATTTGAACCTGTTTTTACTCATCAAAACAGTGCTTCTGCTGTTTGGCCCTAAGAAACGGTAAGTCCTAAATAAAGCAGCAGCTAGTCTTGCCTTATTTACTACTGAAATAAACCCCCATACCAGCCTCTCAGAACCATGTTCTATTTCCAATCCATATTATTCCTTGGGATATTCCGCTTAGACTGGTCATTGGAAAAACTGTGGTTTGGAATCCACACTTCTCATGGTATTTTGCTAGTGGCAGGGCCTGAAGTGGCCAAGAGCCTTCATGTTCTAGCATGGTGGGCAGCTAGGGAGTGCCCCGTGTCTTGGCTTGACGGGGTAGCAAGGAGTTTAATCCCAAGCAAACCCTCCAGTAAGCCCTGCCCTGGGTACAATGTCAAATGTTTCCCTCCCCCAATACCTTCACCTTGACGGGTGTCTAGGGACCTCCTCTTCTTGAAGAGGCTTTATGTGTGTTCAGGACATTAAAACATAAGTCAGAAAGAGACAGACTCCCAGGCACAGACAGGTGCCCCCTGTCTAATGGTGGGTGGAGATGGTGAATGGATGACAGACAACCTGGTATCAGAGAGACTGTGGCAGACACTGTTGGTTGTCTCTCAGTAGCAGAGTAGTCCAGAATCCTTTTCCTTCCATACCCTGTTAGAAGAGTTCACTACCCACAATAGAGACTGAATATGTCAGATATTCCCGGCCTCCACTACAGCTAGGGGAGAGCATGTGACCCAGTTCTAACCAATGAGATGTATAGGGAAGTGTGCTGAAGAGCATCTAGGAAAGATTTTCCTCACTAAAAAGAAATATGCACAAGAATACGCACAAGAATGTCTCCTTTCATTATATCTTTGGATGCAGTTGTATGAGGCTGTGATGCTTGGAGCTGTGGCAGCCATCTTGCATCTATGAGGTGACAAGCCTAAACAAACAAACAAACAAACAAACCCCAGTCCTCTGAGGTAGGAGAAGAGAGAGCCTGGGTTTTAAATGACATTAAGTTGCTAAACCAACCTTAAGATTTCTTTCTTAGGACTTCATATAAGATGACTAAGTGTCTCTGTTGTTATGTTATCTTTAGACAGATTTGTTACTTACAGCCGAGAGTGTTGTAACAAGAAGTCAACGAGAAGGACATCCAATGAGCTCCCCAGCCCTGGTGGTGTTTGGTGCCCACTGGGTAGAGGCTGAGGATGGTGACTTAATTCCTCAACCAAAGGCCCTGTCAGGTATAAGGGCCCCATGTCTTGGGTTCTTCCTCTTATTCCTGTTGCCCTCCTACTCTGCCCCCAACAGCCTGGGAAATCTTTTTCTTATCTGAGTATATAAAAATCTGGCCCATGTTCATCCTAATTTTTCTGTGATCTGAATTTTCTCAGGGCCTAGGCTTTTAAAGCTAAAACTATTCCTTTATTCTCCTTCTACTGTAGCATTTTTCAATTTACAAAACAGTCTAGATGCTTAAGTGGGGAAAAAAACCTGTGAGAGGGCGTGTATGTGTTGTCGTGGAGGGCAGAGCTGGGGTAGACGGAGGTGGTGGGGATGGTGGAGAGGATAAGGCTGGTAGAAGAAGGGAAAAAAACAGAAAACAGTATCAGTTAATATTTTAAGCCTTGTATCCATTTAAAAAACTCTAGCCTGTTAGAGATGCTTGTCATAAACCCTCATAGTATTAATATTTCAAGGAGGAGATGGGTAAAAAAAATCAAGAATAACATTTTAAAACATTTCAACTTTGTTCCTTTGTGATCTGTCAAAAAGGCAAAGCCACCTTCATATCCGATACATAATCTTCATCTTTTTGGAAGTATTTTCAGAGCCAAGATCTAGGTGCTAGGAATATAGCAGTTACAGAAAGAAGTTTCTGCCCTCAAGGAGTTTACGTTTTAGAGGGGGAAGACAGACCCCAAGCAAATAAAGGAAAACGGAGTCTAAGAGGATGATAGCACGATGGAGATGGAGGGGGGTGGATTTGTAGTTTTCAGTAGGGGGTCAGGGCTCCTGAGAGAGAGATGTGAACAAAGACGATGATGGAGGCAGCCAGGCATACAGATACCCGGGGTGGGAACGTCCCAGCAGAGGGAACAGCTCAGGCAGGAGGTGGCTCAGCACGGAGGAAAACAGCTCAGGTCAGTGTGGCTGCAATGGAGTGAACAAGGGTGAAACTAGGAACAGACCAAGTTCCAGAGCTCACAGGCAGCCAGACTGGGGAGGACCCTGCCTCGGACCAGGGAAGCTTAGCGCCTCTTCACCGATGCCCTTCTGAGTGCCTGGCTGGCAGATGCCGCGTCCTGCAATCAATTGTAGGAGGTCCGCCCCTGCCTCTGGCTTTGTTCTATACCCCCCGTACACAGTAAAGCGGAGGAGGACTGCTTTTAAAATTACCTGCAAGTCATACAGCCAATGGGTATGGATATCTGGAAGATCCTGAAAATTCAAAAGGCATTCCCTCACATACCAGGCAATGGAATTTTGTTTGGCTTCACTCTTTGTACAAAATGGTACATTTTTGTCAGTGACATTTCCCCCTCCACAAAGTCAACAGTGACATTGAATGTTTGGGGCTGTTTTAAAGGAAACCGAAATTTGCATTTTAAAAACTTGGTAAAATAACATTTGATCAGAACTGTACATTTATCATTATTTTAAAAGTGCACCACATCGCTTGGCCTCTCCCTAAGCATTGATACAGCGTCTGTTACCTAAGCGAGCTTGCCTTCGGGTAACTTTTCTCCCTCCCAGGGGAACAGATTAGCAGGTAACCCTGCTGCCTTCTACCTGGTTCGTTTCTCCCTTTGCTTTTTTTCTCCTTGGGCCTTTCTTTTGGGCATGTCAGTGGCAGCTGGGGGCTTTGACTGAAGAAGATGGGCTCAGGGCTGGGTGGGGGGCTCATTCTGGGGAATCATGTAAGTTTTATAGCACTGAGAGAAGCTAGAGTTCCCTTTCCTTCTTTTTTTCTTTCTTTCTTCCTTCCTTCCTTTCTTTTTTTCTTTCTTTCTCTCTCACTTTCTTTTTTAAAGATTTTATTTATTTAAGGGGGGGGGAGAGAGAAGGACGAGGAGCAGAGGGAGAGGGAGAGAGAGGGGAAAGAATCTCAAGCAAACTCTTCGCTGGGCAAGGAGCCAGAGCTGGATCTCAGGACCCTGAGGTCATGACCTGAGCAGAAACCAAGCGTTGGATGCTTAACTGACAGCCACTCAGGTGCCCCTAGAGCTGAATTTCTTTTCCCATGGTCTGTTACTGACCCACCGTGGAGTCCCTCTGAAATTGTGACCTGGTGTGAAATCCTTGAACTGGAAGGGCTTCTGAAGGACAGCCTGTGTCTGCCCTTACCAGGAATACTTCCGCCCGCAAACTGTCTCAGCAGACGGACAAAGGCTTTTCTGATTCCACCACGATCTCTCACCTCGGTCACGGGTATTGTGTTCTGCTTAGACGGGCCCGCCAGTTGCTCGTCAACTGCATACTGAATCTGGATATTCTTGAAGAGGGTCCGAGTGTGCTGCGTGGGACAATGGTACCATTCATTCTTTTCCTGAGTAGACCTTTACTGAGTGCCTGCTGTGTGTTGGTCATGGGAGCAGCAGGACATACAAAGCTAAAGAAAAAAAAATTCAACCCTGGAGAAGCTCATGGGTTTTTTCTTTAGCAGTATTGAAATGATTCAAAATATCATTTACTCTCCAGCTCAGGGGTCCCTTTTGGATCTTTCCTTGTGGACTGAGGATATTTATGGTCTACTTGGGCCAGAGGATGTACAGGCAGCTGCTGGGGGTAAGGATGCTGGTGATAATCTAGAAAGCGGAGGCCCAGAGAAGGCAAGTGTGACCGCAGGCCACCTGGTGGTCTGGTGATGGTGTTGAGGAGGGAGACTGGGCATTGCAGGCTGGGGAGCAGGGCAGGGGAATGTTTTGGGGATGCCTGAATTCTAAGACAGAAGAAAGGCTGAATTTCTGTGAAGCAGGAACATCTCAGAGGAGATGGGGAGGGAGGGATTCTAAGTTCGCAGACATTCGGGAAAAGAGAAAGTTCTCTCCTTTTCTACCCCTCTCACCTGCCATAGCTTCCTTGGCCCAGGACCTGGAAGGAATTCAAACTCTGTCCATTCTGGGACCTAAGGACAGAACTAAAGAGCCAATGTAACGTACGTCATGTGCTGAGAACCATGCCTGGCACAGCGTGAGTGCTGTATAAATATCTGTCTATTGTTGTGATTCTGTTATTTTACTCCCCAGATGATCAGACAGATGGACCTGGACTTTTCAGGGGAGCAGTCACTCATCAGTGGTGGGACTGCTGGTCTGAATTCTCTAGGCCACTTTTGGGCAGATGGCCCAACTCTACACCAACCCTTGCTAATGTCATGTGACTAGATCCCTCTGCTGCGTCCTTTAGAACTTCCTTTCTGAAGTGTAGGAGGCTGGGGGAAGCTCCCAAGCCCCATTCCTTCCTCAGAGCAGGGCAGAGTGGGGACCATGAGGTGTTTGCCATGAGTAGTTCTGGTTGGCATCCATGTAGCAAAGAGCCTCAAGGACACTTCAGGTCCAGAGGTGCAGCAAAAGGAGGCTTGATTCTGCAAGGAGGTGAGGAGGATGGAGGTTCCTGTCTGGAGAGGGGGCTCTGGAATATTCAAGGAGCATCGAGAAATCCCAACTCACCTCACTCTTGGAGAGCATGCTCCATTATTATGCAGAGGGCAGCTCTTCTCATGTTCTTAGCAGTGTGGGAACTGTTCACGTGGGTTAGCCAACCCTCCTGAGAATTTCCAGGATTCCTCGAAGGCTCCCAAGAGTTTGTCTGGAAATTGGATGGAAAAAAAACCCCAAAACCAGGTAGTTGGGGGCTCCCCTGACAGTAGGGGGCTCCAGTCACCCATTTGACAAATGTAAAATAAACTTTTTCATTATAGGAGCTTGTTCTGGTAGCACGTTGGACACAGAGTTTAAGACATGTGGTTAAATATCCTTCACTAAGGAAATCTTAAGGGGCTGTCCTTATAGAAAGTGCTTAAAAAGTAGGACTGGGCCATTACTTGCAGTATCCGGTATCTACCAGCTAGGTAGCATGAGATAATTATTGAAAATGTAGAATGTTATCATCAGCATTTATAGAGGGTTTAGTAAGTGCCAGACTTGTGCTGAGTGCTTACTCATCTCATGTCACTTCACAGCACCCCCGTGATGTTAACAAGCATGAGTGACTAGACAGACAGCCGCAGTCACCTGCCCAAAGCCACACAAGCTGGCTTCAGCCCCAAAGCTGTGTTCTTAGAACCATTCGAACTCACTGTTTGGGAAATCGCTGTTGTCCTTATGAATAGTCCCAAGGGTTCTGGAAACCAGTCAAGCCTATTAGAGGAAGCCTCTCGTTTTGGACTTTGAGGGGCAGGGAGAGAATATTTATCATAGTCTGAGGTGTAAGGGAAAAAACGGGAAAGATCTCATGTCTTCTAAAATCACATGTCAAGTGGTCAGATCACTTCAGCCAAAGCGGATTTTTGTCTCTGTTTCCTTCGCCGGCGCAGGTGCACTTTGGGGGTCAGACCCAGAGCTCCTTTCTCCTCTCTTACTGGTTCAGGGTTCGGCCAGGAGGCAGGGAACGCAGATTTGGGCCAACACAGGCTCTCTCGCCTCCCCCAGGGGCGAGCCCCTCAGCCTCCTCCACTGTTGCGTGTGAAGTGGGGGTACCCCATGGCCTCCCTCAGCGCTCGGGTGGGAGACGTCAAGTGTTGCACAAACTTGCCACATCGCTGTTGTCAGGAGGATGCAGAGGGAGGACTTAGGCGCAGCCAGATCCGCTCCTCCTTCCTTTGCAGGCGGCCCAAGGGAGGGAACAGGCGTGCTGCTGAGGCTGGAAAGCTCCACCGAGATATATTTTTGAGGCTGATGCAAAATCGCAGGCAGTGACGTGCCACTGACTCAGCCCAGTAGGTGGAAGTGATTTTAAATAATGACAGTATCAACCGTCTTCCTCCTCCCGCGGTGTCACACATCACCAAACACAAGCTCTCAGCCCTGCACCCACTGAGTCATCTGCTCTGCGGGAGACAGAAAAGGCTGGAATGACCCACGGTGTTGCGGTGCCTCCCTCTGAGCCGACGGGGTAAAGTAAGGCATCACTGAGCTGTGTCCCTCCCATCCCCCGAAACAAGCCCAGATGTGCAAGGGTGACAAAAAGGTTACTCTGTACATCCCCCAAGTTTCAGCCGTCCTCTCAGGGTGAAGTGAGCCATAATTATAGCCACCACCAGCAGGGAAGAGGCCACTCGAGTTAATTAGGAAGGGAAGCCGCCCAATTTCAGTTAAAACCATTTAGAAATCACTAGCATTCGAGAGAGGAAGAAGCTGCAGTAATTGGATTGGCAGCTTCAGACGTCTCTTTGTAGACGAACAATAGGGGTATCGGCTCAGGAAAGGGGGTGCAGGTCATGCCGGGTTTGGATCTAATGAGTCCCCCTGTGACCGGCGTGGAGGCTGATTCGTGGAACTCAAACGGTGCCCAGCCACCATGCCTGCCTCGCGTTATCCTGGACCCCGGGTGCCCCCAGAGGTGAGGGGTCCACCAGGGACTTCACCAGGACTTCTGGAGGATTGCAGGGACCACAGAAAAATCACAGCCCTTGAGCCGGCAGTGGGAGGGGAGGAGGGTTTCTTAGGAGCAGCCACCTCGTGAGTAAGAATGAGGTGGAAAGGCTTGCAGAGAAGAGTGCAGCCCACAGAGTCCAGGGCATGAAAGGTTGCAAGGGTTTGAAGCCCTCGGCTGCATCCCTCTGCTTTTCTCTGGCCAAAGCCGGAGGCTCCAGATGGAGTAGGGACCAAAAAGGATTTATTTTGTGGGCACCATTTTAAGGAACATCCAGTGTGTACTGTCAGGACCAATACAAATTAAAAACAGGTTCAATTCGCTCTGCTGAAAATAAGGGAAAAGATTTCCCTTCTCTCTCTCTCTCTCTCTCTTTTTCAAGCATTGACTTTAGGAAACGTGTAAGTACCCTCTCTCGTCTTTGAAAGATACACAGGTCATTTGAAAGACTAGATGGGCATTTTGTCAGCACTTTGGCCCAGGAGTGTCCTCCTCCGGGGCCTGGGCACCACCTCTTTGAAATGTGAACATCAAGGGAGCCGGTGTTCTGTCTCTCCGCTTAGGGGGAGGGGGGGACCCTCACTAGCTTCAGTGGTCACCTTCCATTGAGCTGCAAAGTAACCTCCCATCATAAAGTAGGAGACGGTTGTTTCTCCTCTGGATAAGGCCAATTAGTGCAGAAGGTCCTCGGTTACCAGGAAGTTAGGATGAACTATGTGTGACCAGTGGTGTCATCAAGTCCCCTCCCCTTACCTGAGGACTCAAAATGGTTCATTCTGAGAAAATGTACAGAATGGGCATCTGCTTGGCTCTATGAAAGGGTGAGCGTTCTTTCCGTCTCTGCAATTCCTAGTGGATTGTCTACGCTGTGCATCTCACACCAGTTTAATGCTTAGTCAGTAATAAAACTGATTTTTTTCTCTATGCTCCCTTTGTGGAGAGAATTTTGGGGTTGAGAGAGGATTTTGGTTTCGATTGTATCTCTCCAGCCGTCCTCACCTTAGGTCTGTTCCGTGCCTGGCTGCCCGCACTCCGTCCATATTTGTAAGTACAATATATGTCGCCTTGGCTTTTTATAGCTGAAGTTCTTTTAAAGGACCCAAACATTTGCTAAGATGATTTTAAAGCTCAGAGAAGGAAGGAGTAGCTATAACTACTTTCATTTTGTGGTGGTTGCAGAAGGTATGGGGCTTGTCCGAGTTCATGTGGACTGGAGAAAGGTAAGGAAGTGTTAAATCCCTGTACTCCAGGACACCCCATATCAGCTGCCATGTAGTCCAGCCCCCAGGACCCCACACCACTTGATTTTCACTGTGTTATAATATTATAATTTTCTTTTCTAATCGTCTGCCATATTCACATATCCCCCAAGTTCCTGCATCATCACATTTGATGAATTCTTAATGCAATTTGTGGGGCGCTGGGGTGGCTCGGTCAGTTAAGCATCTGCCTTCGCTTCAGGTCATGGCCCTGGGTTCCAGTGAAGGGCTTGTACAGTAATGTTCACAGCAGTTATATTCGTGATGGCCCGAACCTGGGAACAACCAAAACGCCTATTGACAGGTGAATAGATAAGCCATCTGTGAAGTATCCATACAATGGAATACCACTCAGCCACTGAACTCAACTCCCAACACACGCAGTGACATTAGTGACTCTCAGAAACATTCCACTGAGCTGGAGAAGCCAGACACACTCTGTGATCCCACTTCTACGGTTTTCTATAACAACTAAAACCAATCTAGAGCGATGGAAAGTGGCTCAGTGCTTGCCTGGGGTGGGAGTGGGAGAGGCTGACTGTAAATGGGCACGAGGGGACTTTCTGCGATGGTGGAAATGTTCTATTTCTTGATTAGGGTGGACGTGGCACGAGTATATCCATTTATCAAAACTCCAACTATATGCCTAAAACGGCTGTCGTTAACTGTAAATAATTCAGTAAAGTTTATTCCAAAAATAAATTTTTCTTTATGCGCAAAATTTGAAATAAAAACACAAAGTGCAGTTTGCTTTCTCAGCCGTGGCGACCCGGTTGGCAGGATGCCGGGCGGCCGCCCCTCCGCAGAGCCTGTGGACGTGTCACCAGCCCAGAGCCCGGTGGTAGAGGTATGCTGCCCTGTCCTGATCTCTGACCGGAGGTAAACAGAGGCTGGCTCACAGTGTCACGCAGCTGGGAGTGGGGGGTTCCCAGAGCTCTTCTCCGGGGGAGGCCTGCGCTGTCAGAAGAGCCCACAGCCCACAGCTGCCCGGGTTTGTGATGGACCCCGTGGCTCTCACAGGAGCCAAAGGCGGGGACTCACACGTGTCACGTTGATGGGACTATTAAGGGCTCCCTTCCCCAAGCGACAGGGTGGGGGGAGCAGAAAACTCTCTTTAAATTTTACGTTTTTGTTTTTGTTTGTAAATTCATTTCAGCTCCTCCCCACTGACTCATTCGAGAGACATACCTGTCAGGTTATATGGTTAAGTCAAATCCTTCCTCAGAACAAGACAGCGTAGGGTGCAGGGAAACCACCTAACTCTTGTCCATGTTTACCAAACTCGGAGGGAAAACCTGCCTCTGTCTGTTATATGATGGGAGCAACAGGGCCTTTTCTGGCGGGTTTTCCCACCCTCCAGGGTCAGGCAGGACAGGAGGGCCTGGATTGTAATTCATTGTTTTAAAATAGACATCACCGGGCTGGCAGATCCCAGAATGGGATCCTAGGGAGATTTTTAAAGAGGCTTCTGTGAATTCATCAGATTTCTGTCCCCCTTAGGAAAGCTTGGGGGAGGAAAGGGATGAAGCAGAGATGGGGGTGATGCACGTCAGAGCCAGGGGACCGGATGTCAGGCTGTCACCAGAAGCCAGCAGGGAGGCGTGGCACAGACTCCCCCTTGGAGGCCTCAGAGGGAAGCACCCTGCCAACAGCTGGTTTCAGCCTCCGGCCTCAGGATTGGGAGGGACACATCTCAGCTGCTCCAGCTCCCAGCGTGTGCCCCTCTGCTCTGGTAGCCCTGGCGAGCTGGCACCATGGAGAAGGTCGCAAGGCTGGCAGAGCTCGAGGTGATGCCAGAGAAGCAGGCCTCCGCCAGCCCTGTGGCTGGGCTGCGGGCGGCATGCTGGGACCTCCGTGGGCCAGTCTCCCAGCCCCACGCTGGCCTTCTACCACAGAAAGAGCATTCAAGACTCAGCCAAGAGATTGCGTCAGAGCGCTGGGTCCCATGTCCTCTGGCTGCCTGTCGCTATGCAGCTCCCATTTCCACGTCGCTTGTCTGGAACATGGGGGGACGGGCATGACAACGCCTGGCCTGTCCATCTCTCCGGGTGCTGGCAAGGAACAGAGGAAACTGAGAGTGTCTCGTGAAACACAGGCACAGGGTTTCAGATGCACCCTGTTTGTTTCAGAGTTTTGGCCGAGACCCCACAGCCCAAGAGAAACAGGCAGCTGCTTATTGATGCAGGACTCACTAAGTGCTTATGAATCAGCTTTGAGACCTTCAGCTTGTCACCGACCTGGAGATCATAGACGAAGAGGCTGGGGGGGGGTGCAGCACTAGACAGGTGGGGAGCAGCTCTTCAGTGTGGGAGCTGTTGTGGGGTGAGGGGCTGCTTCTCCCCCTTTGCCTCGTATTGTCCCCACCATACGCCTAGTGAGACTCTGGCTTTGGTGTCCACAGAACGCTTGACAGGTGCCCTCTGGAGTTGGAGGGACACAGGGACTGATACTTGAGCCACATCTCAAACCACGAATGAGGGGCCTGGTTGGAGTAGCCCATCGTGCAGGACCCGGAGAAAGGTACAGGGCACTGAGCTGCACTGGTGACCACGGGGCTCAGAGAGAGCTTCTTACAGCTGCGTGAGGAGCCCACAGAGGACAGCTGCCATGGAGTTACCCTAGAAGGGACGCTGGCCTGAGGACCATCTGCAAGGCAAGGTGACCCCTGCAGTGTGACTCAGGATGGGGCAGACATCAGAAGCCAGGGGCCAGGGACGGTTATAAGTGGGCAGCTCGAGGAACATCACCAGTGTCTAAAATTCCCTCACAGAGAGACATCCGGGGAATCCGCAAACGCTCCCTGGGGGAGAGAGTAAGCATCCACGCAGGCCACACCCCTGGGTCCTGTCCTGAAACCACCGTGCTGATCAAGTACTGGACTGGGGCTGGCTACCCATTACTGCTCTCCCCTCCCTGCTCTGAGTCTGCGGGTGCCAGAACAGTATTTGAGTCAGGTGAGAAATGGGGAGAAGTCCTCCGTGCTTTTCCTCTTTTGTTTAGAGTTCCTGAGCCTGAGTCAGCCCTGAGTTTTACATTAGTTGTGGGATTATAGCTTTGATAGACTGGACTGGACTTTCCAATATCTGAAGAAGGAGACTATTCGCTAATCAATAGAGTGACTTGAAAAGCTGTGGAACTTCTCTCAGAATTCATCCCAGGACAGGGAAAAACACCCAGAGAGTAGTTGCTTAAAGAAGCAGTGGTCAAAAAGAATCAAGATTTGTTTCTGTTTGTACCATATTGCATCTTAAGCTTTTTAAAAAAGATTTTATTTATTTGAGAGAGAGACAGAGACAGACAGAGCACAGGAGAGGGCGAGAGGGGCAGAGGGGGAGAGGCAGAAGGGGAATGAGAGGGACAAGCAGACTCCCCATGGGAGCCCCAACCCCAGGACCCCAGGTTCATGATCTGAGCCAAAGTAAGATACTTAACTGACTGAGCCACTCAGGCACCCTGTATCTTACTCTTTTAACAAAGAGGTTATAGTTAGAGAAATGTTAACCTTGGAACCTCATTTCCTGGGAATAAAAGGATCAACAGAGCCCACTCTCCTTACTGTAGCTAAGTGGATATCCACATAAAGGGCATGTCATTAATTTTATTGAGAGTGAATCCTGAGTTGCCAGTGAGCATAGGTTTCCATTAAGGATTTCTGTTCGCATTCAAAGAAGGAAATGTGACTATTCCTTAAGTTGTGCTTTGCATGGCATTTGTGAGATAACTGGATAAGATTACAGTTAATCGATAAAGGTTTTTTAGGCAACTTGAAATGGATAGGATGCAGTAAATCATAAAATAGCATTAGAACAGCCTTATAGTTTACAAAGAATCCGACATATCTTGAGCACCACAAATTCCAGTGCTTCAGTCTGGTAATGCATTACTCTTGGTGTTAGCCAAGACTTCTTTGGGAGTAATAAAAACCCAACTCAGATCTGAAAGGGAATGCATCGGTTCATATAGCCAAGAAGTCCAAGGGTGGATCTGGTTTCAGACACGGCTGGATATAGGGCTGCTTCTCTCGCTCAGCTCTGCTGGTGATGCTTCACTTCATTCAACAAACTTTCCCCAATATTGTGGGGAAAATGTCTCCTAGCCCCTTCGATCTCACATGCTCAGCAACCATGGTAGAAAGTGAACTTGTCTCAGCAGTGTCCACAAAGCTACAAGCCCCAACGACAACCAGGTTATATTCCACCCTGAACCAACCTCTTCGGCTAAGACATGGAAAGCTCTGACTGGCCAGTTGGGTCATATGGCCATCTTGGGCCATATGAAGGAGGTTGTTGCACAATGGTTGACAGTCCGTTTAATGGACCTCACAGAATGGTCAAGAAGTTACTAGTAGAAGGGGACGGAATCGCATGCTGCCTTAGCACATGACAAGCTCCATTTTCTTCTTTATTCATAGAGACTATTCAGTTGGCACTTTCTAGGTCTGGAGTTGAAATGACGTCCCTTCACCCTGTGCCACTGTTGTCTGATTCCACTCAGAGTCAGCCTACCCATCTGAGCCCAAATCATGGAGGGACTGGCCTGGAAAGAGAACCTATTTTGAGTCCGTGTAGCTTTCTCCTTAAAGCATCAGGGTTTATTTTTTAAATCCATCTGTTGTTTATTTATACATTGTTTATACTTGTTTTAAGTTTTCTGTGAAAACAACTCATGTAGTTTCTGTTTTCCTTACTGGCCCCCAACTGACTGGAACACATCCCTTTGAGAACGACTACCACGTGTAGGGCTGGCTATGAAGGATGAAGTTTGTTCTTGGATCTGTGACACCTCGTTTCCAGGCTCTGACTCCCAGATGCTCCTGGCAGCCATCCTGCCACAGGCTCCACACCACCTTGCCAGCCTTCCGTTTTTTCCTCTCTGTCACCCACACCCCCGGGACTGCATCTGCTAGGTAACTGTACCTGGTCATGGATGTTGGTCAGATCGCCCAATCCCCTAGTTTCCAGCTAGCTAGTTGAAATGTTTCCCTCCCAGATAACCTACTTCCTTGGTTTAGATAAACATGTTTCTTAAGAAGGCCTTTACGGGATGTCAGAGATGGAGGAAATCTCAGTCCCGGGGGCTAACCAGAGGCTTCCATGCACATAGACACGGTCATCTCTCCTGTCCATGTGTGAGGCAACAGGGGGTGCTTGCGTGTTCCTTCCTCCTTTGACACTTTCCCATCCGGGCCAGTGGGAGTGTTAA
This sequence comes from Ailuropoda melanoleuca, assembly GCF_002007445.2. Lineage (NCBI taxonomy): Eukaryota > Metazoa > Chordata > Mammalia > Carnivora > Ursidae > Ailuropoda > Ailuropoda melanoleuca. The sequence goes on from NC_048226.1 coordinate 70,309,966, forward strand.
AGCCCAGTCAGGCTAACGCATTCTAACGTTGGTTAGTGTGAGAGAGCAAGGCTGCCAGAGCCTCAGAGGCGTTATTTGTTAGAAATAGAACAGATTGTTTTTAGCCGGTACAGATAAATTAGTTTAATTTTCTCAAGCAGTCAGTTTAAACAAAATTTGCTAAGCTTTGTTTTGAGTAATTCAATGCAATTTGAACGATGAATTGTGTGTAACTGCTGTACATTTGGTCATGAACAGCTACCCCTTCTTCCCTTTAGCAGAGGATTTTATCTTCTGGGATTCTTTCAGACCCCCCAAGCATGTCTCTTTTCATGCTCAGCGATTAAACCTGCAATTTATTCCACCAATCCAGTAATTCAAATATTTCAAGACAGGGTCTCCTGGGTGGCTCAGTTTGTTAAGTGTCTGCCGTCGGCTCAGGTCATGATCCCAGGGTCCTGGGATTGAGCCCTGCATCGGGCTCCCTGTTCAGCGAGGCAGCTGCTTCTCCCTCTTCCTCTGCCTCTTCCCTGGCTTGTGTGCTCGCTCTTAAATAAATTAAATCTTTAAAAAATAGATTTCAAGATAGTATATGGAAGTCACAAAACACATGGTAGGCACTCAATAAATGGTAATTGGAAGAACAACTGTGTCATTTTTTTCCAAAAATGGTCATAACAGTCTTTCCCACCCCATCAAGAGGTGAGACCTCTGTGCTCCCTCCCCTTGAACTTGGATGGGATTTTGTGACTGCCTTGACCAGAAGAGTATGGAGGAAGCGATGCTCTCAGACTTCTGATGCTAGATCAGAAAAGGTCAGTCTCTTTCTCTCTCTACTTTCTCTGGAGCCCCGAGCCTCCATGTGAGAAGTCTGGTTACTTGAAGCCACCATGCAGGAGCGGCCATAGAGCAAACATTTCTGTATCTCGTGATATAGAGAGAATACGGTGGTTGAGGAGCTCCGCTGTTCAGCTATCAGCTATTGGAGTCTTCTCAGCCCAGGAGCCAGACACACGAGCAAACCTTCAGGGGGTTCTAACCCCACCCATCATCTGAGTGTAACCACGGGAGGGACCCTAAGGGAGAATCCCCAGGTCTGTGAGGTCGTAATAAATTATTGTTGTTTTAAGTCACTAACTTTTGGGATGATTTGTTATGTCCCAATGGCTGATATAACATTGAATATTTGTCAAATACCGACTGAGTCAAGCACTGTGCTAGGTACTTGGTGGAGGGTACCTCATTTAATCCTGACTATTCCTCTGAGATAAGCATTTTCACTCACCCTCAGAGAAGTTAAGTGATCTGTCCAAGGTCACCCGACAGTCTGATCTGGGGTCCAAGGGCCCAACCACTAAGACCAGCCCATGTAGCGTTCCCTTTGTTCATGACTTCTCTGCTGGGTAGTAGCATCTCCTCTGACCTCTCGCACAGGCACTCTGTCGCCCAGCAGCAGAGAAGCAGAGTGTGCAAGCAGAGGAGGGGCCAGCAGGGCCTCACGGATCCCAGATGATCACTTACAGCCAATGCTTAACCCCAATCCTATAGTTTTATCCCTTTAGCTTCCAGACTTTGTGTGGTGTTTTAAAAAATCCCCTTTGGTGGTGGCATTGGTGGGTAGAGGCCTATTATATCAGCCATTTATACTCAGTTTATAGGAAGCTTTCCTGTTGGAAAATTTTAACGGCAGCTGGGGGTAGGGGACGGAAAGAGAAAGAATGAAGGAAGGGAGAGAGGGAAGAAGGGAAAGAAAGAAAACAGTGAAAATGTGGAACAGACACCCAAAAGGAAAATGGTTCAGAGATTGGTGTGCCAGAGACAAAGATTCATTCCTGTATGAATGTATTTATTCATTGTTATTCAAAAACTCTATTGAATATCCACAACATGACTGGCTGTACATTAAATGCAAGAGATGGATATTTCCTACCCTCAGCTTATAGGAATAGAGATGCTTACAATGTATTACCAGAACCCTTGCTCCTCGATAGGCAGAAAGAGCAGGGAAGGCTTCCTGGAGGAGGTGACAGCTGAGCTGAGGCTTAAAGAACAGCAGTTCACTAGGCTGACAGGAAGTGGAAGGTATTAAGTGGAGGGAACAGCATGAGCAAGGGCATGGAATGGCATATGTAGGGGCCATGAGCAGTTCTGAGGTACTAGAAGGTAACATGCAAGTCAGGTTGTGCTGAGAGGTGAGCCTGGCTTGCAGGTCACAGAGAGGGCTGTGGCAGTCATTTACAAAGTTTGAATTTTGTCCTTGGATGATGGAGAGCCACTGAAATGTCTTCAAGGGGCTCCAAACAATCATTGTTCACCAGCTCTCCCTCTTCACTTCTGACACGCTCTGTGCAGCAGGATTTGTTGTCCAAATTCTACAAATTGAAGACTCCTCCCACTTAAAACCAAACTTGTTCAAATTCTAGTGGCAAAATCAGTGGGGAAAATGACCTACCAGGTGAAGAAAGTTTCCCATGCTGGGGTAGCTGGCTTGGCTCCCTACACTCCTGAGGTGTGGGGGCTCATGAGGGTAGGGTGGTGGCTTCAGTGTCCATGGCCCCCTTCCTCAACTTTTCCTTCTCTGAATTCCTTTGGCAATACCGCAATCACTCACTGGCACTTATCAAGTGCTACCCTAAATGATTAATTGATTTTTACTGTATAAATGCTAACTCTGGAACTAGACCATAAACTCCTTCAAGGTAGAAGTCTTGCTTTGAATATTTTGTGCCCTCATGTATCATTGGTTCAAAATGAGGTATGCCGGGCAAAGTTCTAGGGGCTGGGTAGGGAGAAAAGAGAGCCAGTCTACCTTTAGGGAGTTCACAGTCTGCCTGGGAGATAGATACGTAAACGTACTCATGGTTTGGGCCATCCTGCATCTATCTCTCCACTTTTCTCTTGAAAACCGTGTCGTACCCAAGAGATTTTCTTCACTCAACTTCAGAGGTGGCATCCAGGGTCTAGCCTCAATCCCTTATTCACTTCCAGGATTAGGCATGTGACCAATGGGTTGGGCCAGCTGAGGAGTCAGGTGCCTGCTTTCCTGCTGAACTTGAACCTGGGAGGGAGGAAGGCAGGACCTGTACAGCAGCACGCCTCCAGGGTCTGAGCCTATAATGCTCTCTCAGCTCTAGTCAGTCTGAGCTGAATTCGCAATAGAAACCAATAGAAAACATAGAGAGGTATTATGAGAGGGGTGTTACGGGATCATATACAATTGTGTTTCACAAATTGTGTGTGTGTGTGTGTGTGAAGGAGACTGTGTGTGTGTGTGTGTGTGTGTGTGTGTGTGATGGTTTCTGGAAGGAAGTGGTACCTGACCTAAATCTTGAAAGACCGGTAGGAGTTAACCAGAGCTCTTCCAGGCAGAGTGGCAGGCCTGTGCTTGCATCCTGCCATCAGAGTAGGTGAAATTCCAGAAGGCTTTAGGGCCTCTGCACTCTGTTCTAGGGCTTCCCCAAACATCTATGGAGGGAAAACAGTTTCAGAAGATGTTACTAGATAGGGACACCTGGGTGGCTCAGTCAGTTAAGCGTCTGCCTTCTGCTCGGGTCATGATCCCAGGGTGCTGGGATCGAGTCCCACACTGGGCTCCCTGCTCAGCGGGGAGCCTGCTTCTCTCTCTCCCCCCTGCTCGTGCTCTGGCATGCTCTCTCTTTTTCTTTCAAATAAATTATTTTTTTAAAAAAAGAAGATGTTACTGAATAGATGTGCAGAGAGAAAACTGTGAACAAAATTGCTCTCCTTTCAGCATTGGTGGTGATAGGGCCTTTAATATATTAACGTGCATCCAACAACAGAATCCTTTGTCGGCAGAGCACAAATCACACTCTCTGCATTGAACAGTTTTGGAAAGTTTATAAAGTGCATTTTTCTATGTGGTGTGGAGTAATAAATCACTCAGTAATACTTAACAACCTGCCATCTGGGTTTGTAATTGGTGACACTGTTGTAAAACCAAATTACATTGTACCAAAGACAATATCAATGTGATCGAGTGGGTAAACAACAGCATGATGGATTACTGGAGCCTTGTCAATAGTTCCTGCATAATTCAGCCTTTCTCTGTTGCACACGAAGGGCCCTGAAGCAGGCATTATTCTGTAATTCACTGGAATACAGTGTAGATGGCCTGGATCGGTGGAATGCACCATGACAGTGTATGCATGCTGGCTCAGTTAGCAGAAACAGCCACGAGATGAGCCCATTATTTTATTAATTTTATTAATTATGCGACAGGCTTTTGCAGAGACTCGGCAGGAGACCGTGCAGAGGGACAGGCCGTGGCAGGCTCAGCAAGTTGAGATTTCATCCTCAAGGTAATAGGAAGCCTTCGGAGGCTCCTAACCAGTGGGGTGTGGTGATCAGGTGTACTTTAGAAGGCCCGTTCACAGAGGATTTGAAGTGGGGCTGATGCTGGAGACAAAGAAACTAGGTAGGAAGCTATTTCAGTGGTGGGGGAAGCAGTCACAGCGGGCCAAACTGAGCGAGTGGTGATAGGAACGGAGAGAAGGCAGGGCCTGAGAGACATTTAGGAGGCAGAACTGATTGACTTGGCTCTGGAGCAGCTGTGGGGATGATGAGGGCAGGGTGGGGGGTGGGGAGTGGGAGGACGACCTGCGACTTTTGGCTCCTTCAGCAGTGCAGACAGCTGTGGCCCTACAGTTAGCAGACGGCCTAGTAGAGAGGGAGCACTGCACAATAGAGCTCACTTTGAATCCTGGCTGTCAACCACGTAGTGCCGTGGCCTTGTGCAAGTGAGCGGGCATCTCTGTGCCTTGGTTTCTTCATCTGTAAAATGGGATGATAGTACCGCCAGATTGCCAGTATGAAATGGCACATGGTGGGCTTGAGAAGTGGAAGCTACTGCTCCCGGTGTCGCGAGCAGTTTAAAGAGACAGGCAGTCTCATTTTACAGACGTTGCCCTTGTGCTGACTTGGGCGGCTACACGGGGGTGTCCAGTAGGATATGAGATATACGAGTATGGAAGTCGGGAGGAAGACCAGGGCTGGGCAGAGAAACGGGGGCCATCAGCCTTTCGGCATTAGACCTCCGCAGGGGAGTAAAGGAGAACAGGCCGAGAGAGTACGGACAGGGAGGGGACCGGAGGGCCTAACAGAGGACCTGGGCGCAGCGCCACCACCCGGCAGCAGAAAAAGGCACGCCAGGAGCCCCCTTACCCATGGTCTCACTTTGGGTGGTTTCAGTTCCCCACAAACCACCGCGGCCGCAGCAAATGATCCTCCTGACCAATCATCACACGGTCAGTGTAGCCTAACCCTGCGCCAAGACGCCTGTGTCATTCACGTGACGTCATCTCACGTAGGCGGTGTAGCATCTCACATCCTCCCAAGAACAGGGGTGAGTACACACAGTAAGATATTCAGAAAGAGAGGGACCCCGTTCAGGTAACTTTCATTACGGCGTGTTGTTGTAATTGTTCTGTTGTTGTTCATCGGCTGTGCCTGATTTACGGACGAAACTGCAACGTAGACATGTGCATCCAGGAAACAAACGTGCTGTGTATGGGGTTCGGTACTACCGGTACCGGTTCGGTACTACCCTCGGTTTCAGGCATCACTGGGGGTCTTGCGGCGTGTCCCCCCCGCTGATAGGGGGGCGGCTACTGCAGTGATGAGGAATCGGAAGGAAGCGTAAACTGGAGTCAGAGGGCCTGGATTTGAGTTTCAGCTCCACGGTTTACCAGCTGTGTGATCCTGGGTAACCCACATAATCTCGCAGGCTTCAGTTTTCTCATCCATAAAATGGGAATGCTACTGATACTAGCCACTTCAGGAGGCTTTGGTGGACTAAAAGTATGTGAGCTCGTTTATCCTAGAAAGCTTTATAAGTGGTTCCATGTGATCATTTTTCCCCCTCTACATTGAATCAGCCTGGTTCTAAGAACAAGGTAACTTTAAGAAGCACTCTATGACTCTGGCCTCACTTGCTTGGTAGAAGTTCCCGTCCACTTAAATTCCTCCCAAGCAGTTCTGAAGTTGCTGGGCTAGAGGTACCACCAAAGCGTCTGTTTTGCTCCGTGCAAGGAGCTTCAAGCCCTTCCAGGGAAATGGCCCCTTATCACAGGCCCTCCCATTTTCACCTATTTGTCCTCACCTCCTTGGCTACAGCTGGTGGGACCAGGGCTGGGCCCTGCTCCCAGTGTATCTGATGGGCCAGCAACTCCCCAAGCCTCCCCAAGGGTCCATGCCCTGGAGACTCACCTGTCTCCTGTGCGGAAGTTTGGACTCAGATGCACTGGATGGGAGTGGGAGCTTTGGGAGCAGAGTGAGGGTAGCTCATGGCACACCTCACCCCCTTTGGGGGCAAAGGTGCCTGGTGCTTGGGAGAGGCTGCTCTGCCTCCAGCTGTTTTCAGTTTCCTTTCTTCCGTGCCTTCACTGTAAACTGCCACTGGTTAAGGTAACCTGGTAGTGTGGCCGTGTCTCTCAGCTTAGAGGAGCCTGATTGCCATGGGAGAATGTCAGGGTCCCTGCAGAGGTGCGGGGTTTGCTCAGAGTAAAGTGCATCAGCTACTCTATTTGAAAAATGGAAACGCCATGACATCTACTGACTAGGGGCTGGTAAGCGGGATCATGGCACCCACACCACCGTGAGATCCTACAGCTGGAAAACGGTACAAGGAAACCCTTTATATACTGATATGGAGTGTAATGACTTTTCTAAATCTAGAACCCTGAAATTATACCAACCACTTAAACAGTCACATCAGAAAAAAAAAAAAAAAGTCTTGAAAATGTGCCTTATGAAGTTGAGCAGTCCCGGGTTCATTTTTGGCTCCAGAATTTATTGCTGTGTATTATCGAACAAGTTACTTGACCTCTCTGAACTCGGCTTTCTCATTTGTAAAATAAAAACAGTAATGCCAGCCTGATAGGACTGTTGCAATACACCACCCTGTGTGGCCCATTGCTGCCATTCAACTTTTTTCGGCTATTGTCATCGCCAATTTTTCCACAAGGCCCTTAACATTTCCTTCCTAGCTTGTCCCGTGCTCCTTAAGATGCAAAATTTCAAAGCAGTGCTATGTTTTGTTGGCATTTTTGTCCTCTTTGTTTGTTTGATTTTATCCCATATTCTCCCCAGGATAAGGGCTATGGAAGTTGGGCCCGGTAAATTAGAATCAACCTCCGCTGTGCTCGAGATTAGTCTTCTGTTTGAAATGGGCTCATTGTCTTTGGACCCAGCCTGTGCCTGACCATCTTCCTTTGGAGTGAGTTCTTCCAGTCCCTTCTTAGTCCTTTCTGCAGAATCCTGACCGCCCACCCATGGATTCTCTAAGCCCTTCTAAATGCCTGGTGAATACATTACCCAGTGATGTTAGTTATTATGGTCCCCACTTCCCATCCTCTTCGGTTGCAGTATTGGATGCATTATAGTCACGGAAGTGTGACCAGGATTCAACACAATGATGGCTCTGGGGCTCAGGGGCTGGATAGACTAGGGCCATGTTGCTTCTAACAGGAGAGAGACAGGATCCAAGCCAACTTGGTCCATGTATCTTGCTGGCACTAGGGGGTGCTATGTTGTTTAGATATTTTCTTAAGTTATGTTTTAGCTTTTGAAGGGATGGGCCTGCTGTAATCATATCTTGAGTGCACAGGAAAAGCTACAGGAATATGATTATGGAAAGGAAGGCCAGGTCTGTGTGTCTGGTTTTCTTTCTGTGGGGGAGCGAGTGTTAATGCAGATTCCCAGGCTCAACCCCCAGAGCCCTGGCTCAGTGGGTCTGGACTGGGACCAAGGAATGTGCATTTTAGTAACTCAGGTGATAGTGGTACGTGTGTTCCAAAGGCCAGACTTGAGAAAGCAAAACACAGGGGTTGTTTGCTTGTTTTAATCTCCTTTTCCTATCTGTTTGTAAAAATGTGTCTGCTGACCCTCACTCATGGTGGTGCTGCCCCTCCTGGGCCTGCCAGTCTCTGCATGTGTACTCTGTGTTACATCTGCATCTGTGGGAATCTCCCAGGTTTAAATTGGGGGTGCTCTCTTCAGGAAGGATTTGCATCTGTTTCCACCAAGCGCTGCTGCCTTGGAACCTCTCCTGCCTTGGAACCGCTCAGCCGTCTTCTAGAATGGTAGCCTAATGCAAGAATCCAAGGCTCGGCTCCTCCTCCTGGCTCGGGTTGTGTCTGGATCGCGCCCTTGCTGCCACCGTGTGCACAGAGGACGGGTCTGTTCTTCCCTGCCTGAACACTGCTTGTAGCCCGAATTTCCACTTCTGGTCTGCTCCTTTTTTGGGGGAGGGGTCCCTTGGCAACTTCCCTGATCAGTGTTGCTTCAGTAATTTTGCTTTCTCTGTAGTTGTTTGCAGCAGGAGGGCTCCCCAGAATATTGAGTCCAGCACATGACCGGTGGAAGTCTTTATTTTCAAACATAGACGGGCTTGTTCCTGTGAGATAAAAGGGTAACACGTCCAACGTGGGCGAGTTATTCACCGTGCAGAAGTAGTTTGGCATCCCACACCGTAGGAGGGTTGAAGGAGCCAGGAACACGCCAGGAGACGGTCTGTGCATTACTTTTCACATAATTGCCGGTGTATTGCACTGGGTTCCACCCTGGTATCTTGTTGAGGCCTGACAAGGCAAGAAGCAGGGTCCCAGAAAATTCTACAGTGTTATTTGTGTCTGCACCTATCTTTTTCTTCCCACTCATTTTAGGGAAGGGGGTGTTGCTCTCATATTAACATCGGTCCCCACTCTGGGGGTTTAGGATTCCATTCCTCTAATCTTCTCAGGGACTTTGCTCCTTCTGGAATCCTCCCTCTGCTACACCATCAGCTTCTCTCTCCCTCTCCACCCCCCGAACCTTGGTAGACAACTCTCATGCCAAATGTGCTCCATTTCCCATCTTTAAAAACCCACCCTTGACCAAGCTACCCTACCCCCACTATTCTAATCCCCTTTAGAACCAAATACCTTAAAACACGTGGCTATACACACCCCTATTACTTCTTCACTTTCCATTTACCTTTATTTCTCTTTGGTTTCTATTTTTAGTGAGGTGATTCACATGCATTTTTAAGCCAAGTAGTTCTATAAGGCTTATTATGAAAAACAGTCCCCTGTTCTGCTTCCCCCATCAAAGACAGCTACTTATAACTCTTTTTGCTGATTTTCTTTTTGGCATTTGACTTGTGTTTTTAAATAAAATGCTAGTATCAAGTTCCTTCTTTTTTTTTTTTTTTTAAAGATTTTATTTATTTATTCAACAGAGAGATAGAGACAGCTAGTGAGAGAGGGAACACAAGCAGGGGGAGTGGGAGAGGAAGAAGCAGGCTCATAGCAGAGGAGCCTGATGTGGGGCTGGATCCCATAACGCCGGGATCACGCCCTGAGCTGAAGGCAGACGCTTAACCGCTGTGCCACTCAGGCGCCCCATCAAGTTCCTTCTTGATCCCTCAATTTCAGGCACTTTTAGGCAATTTTATCTACTGACTCCCCCTTAGAGACAGTGAGGATTTGACTCTCATTTTTTCCATCTTTCCTTCCTCTTCCCACAGCACTCACATATACTCCTACATCAGGGTAAGGATATGGTTACATTACAGTTTTGCTTGATTCAAAAATCAGTGTTTACTTTATTATGATACAGAAGGGCTGGACCATGTCATAAATCTAGATGGCTTTTTCTTTCTTACACAATCTTTAATTTTCCTTGGGAATGCCTTTTTTTTATTTGCTTAGTTTCCATGTACTTATTACCAGTTCAACTTCAAGCTGTCACTATTTAACTCTCCTCTCAAATCATTTAGATATAGCTGTCAATTTTGTTTATCCTTTTGAGGAAATCTCTTCTAGAACCTTCTGACCTTTGCAAATTTAGCTCTTTTCCAGTCTGCCTTCCTGACCTGGTGTAGGTGGCAGTGTCTCTTAGGACGTCCCTTCACCATCAGCCTGGGGATTCTCTTCATCTTTTTCGTCAGTCCTGAGTCCAGACTCTTCTTCCTTCCTATTTTTGTGGGACACATCTTCCAGTTACTTCTTGGGAAAAGTGGATGGGAGGTAAATGTGGGGGGACCTTGCAAATGAAACTGCCTGTATTATTTTTTTTTTAAAGATTTTATTTATTTATTTGACAGAGAGAGACAGCCAGCGAGAGAGGGAACACAAGCAAGGGGAGTGGGAGAGGAAGAAGCAGGCTCATAGTGGAGGAGCCTGATGTGGAGCTCGATCCCACAACGCCGGGATCACGCCCTGAGCCAAAGGCAGACGCTTAACCGCTGTGCCACCCAGGTGCCCCGAAACTGCCTGTATTCTAAGCTTTTACTTAATAGATGGTTGGGCTGGGTATAAAAAGAATCTAGGTTAAAATAACTTCTTTAGAATTTTGAAGGCAGCATTCCACTGTCATCTAGCTTCCAGTGTTATGATTGAGAAGTCCAAAGACATTCTGACTCTTAACCCTCTAAATCTCACCTCTTTTCTCTTGAGAAACCTGTAGGCTCTCAACTTTGTCCCCAGTGTTAATGAAATTTTATGATGATGTGCTTCGGGATAGGTTTGCCTTCATCTATTTCAACAATTCATCTCTAGAAAATTTTCTTTTCTTTTTTTTTTTTTTTAAAGATTTTTTATTTATTTATGTGACAGAGAGACAGCCAGTGAGAGAGGGAACACAGCAGGGGAGAGGGAGAGGAAGAAGCAGGCTCATAGCAGAGGAGCCGGATGTGGGACTCGATCCCGGAACGCCAGGATCACGCCCTGAGCCGAAGGCAGACGCTTAACGACTGCGCTACCCAGGCGCCCCTAGAAAATTTTCTTGAATTATTTCACTGATGATTTCCTTCCCTCTGTGTTTTCATATCTCTTTTTGGGATTCCTATTATTTGGATATTCGAACTCCTGGACAGTCCTCTAATTTCTGTATATTTTCTTTCCTATCCTCCATCTTATGGCTTTTTTGCCTAAATTTTATTTTTCGAGCGCTTTTACTGAGTCATTCTACCATCTTAAATTTAATTTCCAAGGGCTTTAGGTTGTTGTTTGTTCTCTGAAGTCCCTATTTTACTTGCAATCTGTTTTTCTTTCATGGTTGTAGCATCTCCTCTAATATCTCTGAGGATACTAAATATATATCATTTTCTGGAGGTTTTCTTCCTCTTACATAGTCTTTACTTTCTCCAAGTAGCTCTTTCCTATTACATACTTTCTTCAGATATCTTGTAATAGTTGCTATCTGCTTATGCTTGACAGTGGGAGCCAAAAAAAGCTGATTTGAAGCTTTGTTAACATGAATGGAGCTTATCAACTGTGAGCTTCACAGGAGGGCAGTCTGGCCTGGCTGTTCACTTGGGTAACCCTGATGCAGGTATCTTGCCTCTGGACTGGACAGTTTCCCAACAGAATCTTCCCTGCCTGCGTTCTGGAAGGTGAGGAGGGGAAGAGCCCTGGGGAGTCTTGCACACGTAAGCATACAGTCGCTTCATCTTCCTGCTTGGTACCCCAGCCTAGAGACCCATTGTTTTATCTTTCCAGAAAATGAAGCCCAACTGAGGGAGAGCAGCAAAAGACTACTCAGGACATGGTGGGGGTTCTGCAAATAACAATTATTATTATTATTTTTTTTTTTTAAAGATTTTTCTTTTTTTTTAATTTATTCGACAGAGATAGAGACAGCCAGCAAGAGAGGGAACACAAGCAGGGGGAGTGGGAGAGGAAGAAGCAGGCTCATAATGGAGGAGCCTGATGTGGGGCTCGATCCCATAACGCCGGGATCACGCCCTGAGCCGAAGGCAGACGCTTAACCGCTGTGCCACCCAGGCGCCCCATATTTTTAAGACTGCTTTCAACCAATTCTCCTTGTTCCAGTGCCAGTTCCCAGCACCCTTGCCTTACCTCCAGTTTTAAAGTTTCCTGGTGCCGCCAATCTTTGAGACTTTGAAAGTGTAAATTGTGTTGGTTTTAGGCTTCTTCACTACTGACTCCGGATCCAGCTTTCCTCAGTCTGCTTAGTCAGTTAAAGCTTATCTGTGCGATTTTCAGCTTTCAAAATGTTGTGGTGATTTTGTGCTCTCCCCTTCTCACCATCCTTCTGGGTTTATGGTAAAGATAGTCATGTTATTGTTGTTTCTGTGGGGTTTCAAGAGCGAGTAAAGTTGGACGTGCGTGTTCACTTGCTTATTAACCCACCCTCTGGGTCTGGCTCCACCTCCACAGACACCTCTCTCACCAAGGTCCATGTTCCCAAATCCAGCACGCTGTTCTTCGTCCCTGACCTGCACAACCTCTCAGCAGCTTTTGTCAAAACTGAATGCCCTCTTCTGGGAGGTCCTTTACTCTTAGCTTCTGGAACACCACCTCCCAATTCTTTGATGTCCCCTTCTCAGTGTTCTTCTCAAGCTCATTTTCTTCTACTCATCCTCTGAAGAGTGGTTTCTTCAGAGCTGGTTCCAACCACCCTCCCTTCTCTCCCTCTCTGCTCTCTTCTCTCTCCTTAGGGAATCCCACACTTTTGTTCGTGGCTCCAACACTGACCTTCCTTGATCTCCCATCTTCTCTCAATTCAAAGCATCTAACATGGAACTCCTGATTTTTTTTTCTACATTTATTTCTTGTCAGATCTTCCTTACTCACCCTGCCACTCAAGCAGAAATCAGAGTCATTCTTGTTTTCTTCCTCTTCCTTACGCCTGACATCCAAACCATCAACCGGCCTTCCTGACTCTACCTCCGTAACGTGCCTCCAGTCTGCCCGTTTTCCCCGTCTTCACTGCCGCCTTCCTGAGCCCATGAGCTGCTGTCATCTGTCTCTCACTTTGATGATGGCAACACTCTGGGAACTGGTCTCCCTACTTTTTCTCTTGGCTCCCTAAAAATCAGTTCTCCACACAAGAGATCTTTTAAAAACCAAACAGCAGACTACTTTCTCTTCTGAGAAAAATACTTTGTGTTATTCTTGTAACAGGATCCATACTTGTTACCATGTCTCCACCAGGCACCGTGGCTCCTCGGTGGGCTCCCTTGTTATTTCCATGGATGCCACCACTTCCTCTGGGCGCTGCAGTCTCCTGCTAGGAGCCCTAGACACGCCAGACCACATACCTCTCCTAGTTTTCTATCTGTTTCATTTGGTTAGTAGAGTGCCAAAGGAATGACATTTATGCCCTAATATCAGACAGCTGTAAAATTTTTAAAAGTCTTGTTTATTGAAGTATAATTGACACATATTAGCTTCAGATAGACAATATAGGGATTCCATATCTGTACATATTGTGAAATGATCACCATAGGAAGTCTAGTTACTATCCATCTACTCTCAGCAGTGATCAGGTATGCAGCGCAGTGCCATTGTCTGTGGTCACCATGCTCTACATTACATCCCAGGGACTTATTTACTTTATAACCGGAAGTTCTACCTTTTGACCACCTTCACCCATTTCGCCTACTTTCCGCCCCCCACCCCTGGGAACCACCACAGACAGCTTCGAGTGGAACTACTTTCTCGTTTTGCTTCCAGCCGCCTCCTTTCTACAGGCTTTGGGCTCAAGTTCATAGAGGAGGAGAGTTCGGAGGCCTGGGGACACGCGTGGGGCAGGAGGTGAATCTAAATAACCACCGAGAGGCTGCACTCAGCACCTTCCTTCTTTCTGACGGCTAAGACTGTGCTTTTGTTTTTTGGTTTTTTAAGATTTTATTTATTTGTCAGAGAGAGAGAGAGAATGGACATGCAAGGGGAGCAACAGGCAGAGGGAGAAGCAGGCTCTTCATTGAGCGGGGAACCCGATGCGGGACTCGATCGATCCCAGGACCCGGAGATCAGGACCTGAGCCGAAGGCAGACGCTTAACTGACTGAGCCACCAAGGTGCCCCTAAGACCTTGCTTTCTGAGCAAGCTTGCTTTCCCCAAATCTTCTTCCCAGGAGGCTTTCAGTTTCTGAAGTAAGTCGAGCTCCCCCGAGCTTTGTCCAGAGAGATTTAGATATTTAGCTTTAACTTGTTCCTCACCATGACCACTTATTTTCTTTAATTCTCTGATCATCTCCCCACCCTACACCTTTTCCCCCTAAAATGTCTCTGTACATTTTTGAGGGACCAAAAGAGATATACTGTTCTTCCTGTATAGGGCTTATTCAGGAAAGTGCCTTTTCTCTCTTTTTTCTTTTCCCCACAATCCTAATTCTATTCTTATTTGAGATGCTTTGATAAGCATGAAACAGCCTGCTTTCTGACCTGTGATGGCAGCAGGTCCCTGAAATTCCTAAGTGAGTTGCCAGCTGTTAGCTGAGAACTTGAAATGCACATCAGTTAATTCAACCTCATGAAGGAATCTATCAGGAGGTAAAATCAACAATGCAGATAATCAAAACATTCTACCAGCCCACACATATTTTTACTAGCTTGTTTCTCCCCAGAGCTGCCAGGATAAACGCCCTATGCAATATAGATAATCAACATAGAAATCAAATCATTGTTCTCGTATTCATGGCTTGTTCCTGGATTTGGTCACATGACTGTTTACAAGAGAGTTCTAAAGTGTGGAGTATTTTTCACCATATTTCCAGTAACTGCTCTATTTTTGTCAATTCTGAATAGGATTACTAACAGCATAGACACTGCTTGGAACTGGAAAATTTCTCCCAAGGCCCTAATAATCTTCATTGTTCCTCTTGTGAATAGTAGGAGCACATGTAGCTTTTCCAAATGGGGTTGCCCTTGGAGATGACCTCTCCTTAGATGTTTTCAGGTAGCCAGTCCCATCTGAACAGCTCTCACATAGACGACTGGCAGGGTGATCAATGGGTGCACTTCAGTGTCGCTTAGACCTGCATTTAAGTCTTGGCTTTGCTATTATGGTTGACGTTGGACAAGTCATTTAACCTCTGTAAGTCTCAGTGTCTTGTTATAAAAATGGGGCTTTTAATAGCACCTACCTGCTAGCGTTGCTGTTGCTGTGAGGATTAAATGAGCTAATCCATATGCAAAGTGCCTATTATAGAGGGCCTGGGACATTTAAGCGCTCCATAAATGTTAGCTAGAATTAGTTATAGGAGTTGGGTAAAGGATCACTGCCTCCTCCCTGAGTGTAACTGCTCCAGTCTGGGAAGCCTGTCGGCGTGCACCAAAGGTCCATCTGATACGCTGTTTGTCGGAAGGGGCGTCCTCACAGGGGTGGTCACCCTCCAGAGTCCCCAGCTGGTTTCCAGGGTTACCTCTGGGTGCAAAATGCAGCTGCATCCATGCCAAGAGCTGGTCCTGCCTATGAGCTCTGCCTCCGGCCAGAGGTGGAAACATGAAGGGAGAGGTGCCTCCATACATTCGGGGCCCCCCTGGGGTTCCCTTAGCTTGTTCCCACTCTGTTTTGCTCTGAGGAGGCCAGGGCTTTAAGGACATTGAAGGAGAACATGTAAGGTCAACCCTGCGATGTCAAAAGTAGGACAGGAAGAAGACCTGGCCATCCCCGTCAGTCAAGGAATAACAGTGATGAGAATGGAACAGTTTTGAAGATTAAAACAATAGCTATAGCCTCTGTTGAACACTTGCCGTGTGTTAGGACTTGTGTTCACTTGTGTTCACTGTCCCCTCTTCTCAGCGACACTGTGAGGCCGGTACTGTGCTTATGTCCATTTCATAGATGAGAGCGAGGCGCCGAACAGTGCCTCTGGCCTCACGTGAGTAAACATTGGAGTCAGAATTGGAACACAGGTTCGTTCGAGGGGGGAAAATGCACAAAGCATTCTAAATCCTTGATTTAATGACGCTGAAATGCAGGCAGAGTCAGATCGACCCACTCTCCTGGGCAGTGTATTGGGAGTTTCATGCCGATGGACAACTTCTGTCTTCCAAGTGCCTGCCAGGCTGCCTCATCTGCTCCCCCATCTGCTCCTGGGTGCCCAGCTCTCTCAGGAGACCGTATTTTCGCTGGGTTATTACAAATGAGAGACCCGGTGTCTGCCCTGCTTATGTTTTTCCTTCCTTCTCTTTACTATAATCAGGAAGTCATGTTTTTCATTTAGGATAAGGCGATTACTTTTCTGTTGACCAAAGACTAGCAGAAAACAAACTGAACCTCCTCTCCATGTTAATTTTACAAGGACAGGATTGTGAGATGGCCTGACTTCCCTGCATCTCACCCCTGTCTCTTCCATCTATACCTTCTCTGATGAAGGCGGTCAATCCCAATGGCAACAGCCAAGATGGCGTCGACAAACTGACTGTGGTCCTTTTCCCCCTCATCTGGGGAAGATGAACAAAAGTCACCATCCGTTCCCCTGAGCTTTGCCATGCTATGGTCTAACGTTATATATAAGTACAGTTAACAGCTGTCGCACCCTAAGGAACAATATAATAACTACAAAAAGTAATTTGTATTTTTTTACTTGCCTGGGACTCATTTTTATTTGCTCTGCCTCAGTCAGGCAAGCAACTCTTTGCAAAGGGAAATGAGTAAGATACAGCACATCTCTTTACTGATTGGAGGTCCAGGTTAAAGTGTCCTACAGGTAAGCAAACAGCAAACAAAACATTGTATGTGCTTTCTTTCAGAGAAAGTGTCTCAATGATCTGGCCTACTCTGGGCAACATGAACATTTCTGAGAAAGGTCAAGAGCCCCAAGCCACAGTTTGCCTCTATGCTCCAGGCCGTGGTCAGAGGTGAGGAGAACGTTCTGTTCCTGTCCTCGAGCTTTGCCTTGAAAACCCAAACCCTGCACTCCTGGACTCCTGGCATTGTAAACTCGCAGTCCCCTGCCAGCAGCAGCAGACAGAATCTATTCCACCTCCTTCACTTCCTCTCTCTTCATTAGATTATATTCTGACAAGTGCCTGCTGCCTCTTTTTCGATTCACATGCTGTCAGGATCTCCCTGGGTTCGACGTGAAGTTTCGATCAGAGAGAGCTGATGCACGGAATGACTGTTGTTCTTAACAAACACTGCACTTAATAAAGACAGCAGCTTGCAAAGCCATAGAAAATGCTATTTCTCCAAACTCTGGAAGAAGTTACAACATGCCCTTTCTTTGCTCTAAAGAGAAGGAAGCCTCCCTGGATGGAGTGAAAGATCTAGGCTCTAATCTTCCTCTTCCTGACATTTAGAATAACCTTTGGCAAATGATTCAACCTGTCCTTGTTTCAGGTGAAGAGGAAGTACACTGAATCCACCACGTGTGATGCTCGGGGACACAGTAATGAGGGCGCTCGAGGCCCTAGGAGTATGTAGTGCTACATCGTGCTCTGTGGACGCTTTATCAAAGCCTCCTCTGGGCTTTGAGGATTGTCCCTGGAATTAGCGCTGTGGGACTATGGCTCTCTGGATCTCTTCTCACCTCTAATTCAGTCCCCTTTTCTTCTAACTGTTACAGTCTACAATTTGAAGTCCTGTCATTTTAAAACATCACACATCCACTTCATCATCCGATTCTCCTCTCCGGGCCGTTTCCAGGAGGATGTGGCTCATTCTCCCCGTTGAAGGAACAAATCGGTTATTCATTACACCTTATCAATGAGCTAGTCCTACACAGAAAGGAAATATACTGAAATCAGAAACTTGGAAACACTGGCAACTGCTTTGTCCTGGGTTTTCCTCTGGGGTGTAACAGAGTGCCACAGGGCATTCACCCAGGCGCCGAGATAAATTCTGAAGACATTGCAGGAATTTGCTGAATCTCTTTAGAGTTAACCCAGAGGAGCTGACCTCTCTTCTCCTGAGACTTATTTGGTTTAAAGATTCATGGGGGAGAATTTAGAGTGTTTAGTTTCACATTTAAATTTAATTTCCTATATCCGTGTTTTAGGGTAACATGCAATTACTTATTTCTTTTTTTTCCCCAAGTTTCCTCTTTCACCCTTTCTAACTTCTTAAACCAAGTCCAAAATGCATTTATCTTCTTGCTGTTTTAATATTTCAGTTTCTCTCTTTTGTTTTTACTCCAGTTGTCGTGTTCACCCCACATCACCTGAACTTCAGTGCCACACATCTCCCCAGGGATGGAGTCATTCTTTAAAGGTGAGAGAGGAGGAAATGGGCTCATGCAACACTTGCTGACTTTTTTTTTTTTTTTTTTACCCAAATGTGAGGAATGCAATTAGATTTTGTGCATTGGGGCGCTCACATGGCACTCTTTTCTTTACAACAAAATGACAGTTGGTAGATCCATGAGGATGTGTCTGCTAGTCATGACTGGAGAACAGGAGGGATGCTCAGTGGAAACTACCTGAGAATCCTCCAGACAGAGGGCATGGGGCTGCAGTTCTGGTCTGCTCACTGAATGTGGAGTCGTGGGGTACTTGTGAAGTCTGGCGTTCAGGACTAGAGAGATTACCCAGGGTCTGCATCCTGTTGGTCAGAATTCCTCCTGCTCTAGTTCCTCATTTGTGTTACTTTTTCGTTTGGAAAATTCGAAACTTATAAGACAGTGAATGCATCTGTGTTCTTTGTTCAGATGATGGATCCTGAGGGAGGTTGAGGGTCCTGCAGAGCTTCTGTTCTGTCCTGGACTGTGACTGTCTCAGTGAAGGTCTCCTTTCTGCAGCTGGCGACAGTTGGGCAGAGCGCTGTGATGCTAGGCCACATAAATAAGATCTGGAGGTGGAAGGGCTTTGGTCCCTAAAGCCCTCTGCTCCAGTTTCCATAGAAACAAGCCAGGGGTGATCCCCACCACAAGGGCTCTTAAAGCCACAGATACTTTATTCTGAGAATCCCATCATGTTACAAATACCATTCAGCAAGTTTTTAAAGGCATAATCTGCTTCACTCCTCTGGAAGGCTTTGGCTGAGGGTTTCAATTCCTTGTTGCAACTCTTTTTCCTTTAAGATAATTATTTTTTGTTGCTTTTATTTTACGTATGTATGTATACATGTATGTATGTATGTAGGCTCCATGCGTGGAGCCCAAAGCAGGGCTTGAATTCACAACCCTGAGATCAAGACCTGAGCTGAGGTCAAGAGTTGGACACTTAACCCACTGAACGTTCCTGTCGTTGCTTCTAAACTTGATGGAAAAAGGTGACCAATTCATGCCAGTTGAGTTATAGATTCAGAACAGATAGGTTAAGATAATTTATTACACTTTACATATTTACATTTAATTTATTACATTTGTTCCTAAAGTTTTGGGAGAAAATTTAGTACCAACTTAATAGTTATAATTAAAAGAGTACAGAGCCAGCAGTCAAGGGCCCTAAGCACACTGATTGAAACTTCAGTTCTGCCAGACATCACACTTTACTTTGTGATTTTGGGTGATACCACAAACCTCTCTGGCCTCTGATTTCCTAGTTGGTAAAATCAAAGGACTGGATCAGCTGATCTCTAACTTTTTCTAGGTTTAAAAATTCTCTGAATTTGTGGTGTTATATAATAACAGAAGAGATTCCATGAAAAAATAGAATGTTGCTCTGTCGATGATGATTATGTAGGAATGGTAGTAAGAAATTTGCAGGAAGGTTGCTAGTAACATCATAAAGGAAGGAAAAGACAGTGAGGGAAAAGAAAAAATACCACTTACCAAACTCCTGCTGTGTGCTAAGAAATTCACAGACATTATCTCATGGGAAAATATATCATTTCAGTGATTTCCTCCTTAAGGGACAGATGGCATTTTTGCTTCTTGCCCCAAATGTGCATGATAGCTAACATTGTTTGAGTGCTTTCTATGTGCCAGGAACTCTCCCAAGCACTTTACACATACTTGAACAATTTATTATCCCCATTCACAGATGAGGAAACTGAGGCACAGAGGGGTTAGGAAACTTGCCCAAGGCCATCCAGTTGGTAAGTGGCAGAGCCAAGCTCCAAACTCAGAGAGTTGGGCACTAGATCTGTGCTCTTAACCACATCCCCATATTGCCTCTTGTGATTCATTCGTTAAGAAAATATTTCATGAACACTGACTGAAGGCAATGCCCTAGACTTGGTCTATTTACTAGATGCTTCGTTTTATAGACAATGTAGTCTACATTCTATACAGTATGTAGGATATAATGAATACTATATCTTTATTCTATATACTTTATAAGATGTATTAAACAGTACGCACTACAGTCTATATACAATGGGTAATATACACAATGTATTAAATGGGTATTATATATACTAGTAGTGTTTTGCCATAATAGGTATTTTGTAAATATATGTTGAATGAATGAAGACAATCGTCATTCACCATCATGTTCTGTTCTGACAGAGCTGGGTCATTGAGGATTTATTCTTCCAGTTCTTTCCTTTTCCAGCCCTCTCCTTTAATGCAGTTTCCTTCTTTTACCAGCTGTTCTGGCTTCTTTGGAACAGGTAAATTCATTGGCCCACCCAGGTCTGAGCTCTAGTGTGCAACAAGTTGCTGAGTGTTCAACAGGGAATGAATGAAGGGCTGACAGCGGGGCGGTGGACACAGGAATGTCAAAGCTGCAGGTTGGCTTGGAGGGAAGCCAGCCATGCCTCCCAGCCTCATCCAGAGAGGGTGTCCTGGATGCTCAAAGTTCCTGGTCTTTTGCTTCCTTGAAAACAAAGCTCAGAGTTACAGAACTGGAAACGTGACAGTGAGAGTCTAGCCCAACTCCTTCAGAAATCATAGGCCCTACTCCCTGCTCTCCAAACCAGCTAAGACCAGAAAAGGGCTCTGACTGTTCCTTAATTCTTTGTGGCATTACTTTCTGCCCATTTTTTAGGGGGCTTGTCCTCAGCTCTACTGCTTTTGAAGCAAGTGGCCAGAACGCTTGGGATCCCTTCCTAAGCGCTTCAGTTCTCACCAGGATAGATGAATGGAAGGAAGGAAAGGAAAAAAGGAGGAAGGAAAGAAGGAAGGGAGGGAGGAAGGAGAGAAGGAAAGTGGGAAAGAAGGATGCATGCATGAATGGGTGAATAGATGAATGGAGGAACGGGAGTGTGTGGACTGATGGATGCACAGGACCCTGGGAGCTTAACCCTAGCCGGCGGGGCGAACCCCTTCTGAGACCCGCGCGTTCCTCTCAGTCCCTGGCCTCTGCTCCTGAGCCCCCGACCAGCTCCGGTGCTCCAAGGGAGGCTTAGGGGGGTGGGGGGGAGCGGGGGAAAAAAAAAAAAAAAAAAAAAAAAAAAAAAAAAAAAAAAAAAAAAAAAAAAAAAAAAAAAAAAAAAAAAAAAAAAAAAANGGAGACGGAGTCCACCTGGCTCACCTACACCGACTCGGACGCGCCGCCCAGCGCCGCGGCCACCGACAGCGGCCCCGAGGCGGGCGGCCTGCACGCGGGTGAGTGAGGCAGCTCCGCGGACCCCAGGCGCCGGGAGGCCGGAGCCGAGAGAGAAGCGGTAGGGATGCGGGGCGCCAGGGGCAGCCGGAGATTTCCGTGCGGGGGGCGGTGAGGAAGACAGACCCACAGGACCTTCCTGCTGACAGACCGGCAGACCCAGGCCCCGGGAGTGGGGTCAGCGTGAGACCCTTACAGAGGCTGAGCCAACCCCCGGAGCCGCGGGGAACCCAGTTTCCTGTGTCCGCCGGTGCTCTCTCAGTGCCCGCACCGATGCACCCGCTGGGAGGACAGCCCACCTGGCAAGCACACCTGCCCTCTGCCCACCCGTGCCTCGGCCCGCCTGCCTTCACCTCTGTCCCGCTTCGTAACACCCCCCCCACCCCCGCCACCTCTAAGCCGGCCCCTGTGGATCCAATCCGGCCACGTCTCCATCCACCCGCCGCCTGGACACACTCTGCCTTGATTTATAGACACGGCGCCTGACCCAGATTGCCTGGGTGGAGTCTTCCTCCTCGCTTTCTCTTCTCTACAGGGAAGGAGTTCCCTCGGGCTGCGAAAACCAGAATCCTAGTTTGGCACACAATGGACGCCTGCTCCCCCATCACTAGTTCTGCACTTAAGCTTACTTCTCCAGCAGGTGTTCCATAGTGAGGACTTCCCTCCCCACTCTATAGTGCCTCCGTGCTTCATATGAGGCAGGGCAGAGATGTGGATTAGGGCTGTAAATTACATACTCTTACCATTCCCCCTCTAGCAGAAATTTAACAGAAGGATATGCAAAGAACTTTCTGGTCCAGTCACACATTAGAATTTTTTTTTTTTAAAGCAGACACTAATAATTGTAGAGATGAAAATAGTCTGTTGCTACAGACTGACCTTTAGTCATAAATGTGTTGGTGGAAAAGGAAAACACCTCACTGCTTAGTATATGGATGTTGTCAAAAGCCAGATCATTATTTGCATAAAATATTTTAACTCTTTCAGGACCCCTTTATGTTGTTGGCATTTTTGAATGAAATCTGAGGTAGAAAATGAGGTTAATTTGAAGGATATCATATATTATAAGAAGGAAAGAAATGTGAAATACTAAATCCATGCTTCCTACATAAGAGCTGCCGTTTTAATCTTAACAATCAGTCTCTCCATTAGGACCAAAGCTGGCTCCTTTTTCATGTGAACTTGGTGAGTCTCTCTTTTTTTTAAAAAAAGCAAGAGCTGTCAGCGAAAATTGTACAGGACATAGCACTGTATTTGTCTCTAATGTTTCTGACTCACCGTGGTAATCGTAGTGGTTACTTTGTGTGCTGGTGCTTTCCCCAAGTTTCCAAATGATGTGTCGGCTCAATACAGGGTCAGAAATGAGGATACGACATAAGCCTTCACAAGGGAACTGGTAGATGTGAGATTTAACAGCATTTCCCGGGGAGGTGTGGTACTTCTCAGCAGAGTCAAAGGCCAGAGCTGCACTCCAAGGAAAAGTGGTTGAAAAGATCTAGTGTGAAAAGAAAAACGAAGTACAGCTTCAAGGAATGGTTGCCTTGGTAACTGGAAGTGTATGATGTGTGTATACCTACATGTGGGTATGAGATGGTTATTATGGGATGGCTAAATATTCATTTCCAGTACTTATTCTTTTTTAGTCTGCCATCCTGACTCCTGTCCCATCACACTTCTTTAGATTGGGTCCCTGCAACAGGTGGGGCCTGGGACAAGCATGCCCGTTTGTGGTTCCTTGCCCAGTATGGGGCAGCCTTGCCAGGCAGGTGATCTTGAAGATGTCCTTGCTACTGAAGTTTGCCCGCTTGGATCCATTTAACCTAGATTCTTCAAAGTGCCTTTCTCATCCCACAGCTGCTCTCTCTCTTTTTTTTTTTTTCTTTAAGAGAGAGAGAGAAAGAGAGCGCCTGAGCAGGGGCTGGGGTGGGGTTAGGAGGGGCAGAAGGGGAGAGAGAATCTTAAGCAGGCTCCATGCCCGGCACAGAGCCCCATCTCAAGACCTGAGATCAAGACCTGAGCTGAAATGTAGAGTCAGTTAAAACTGTACCCTGTTCCATTGAAACACCCAGCCCAGTTCAAAGATTCCATTTCTTCTAATGCATTCCCCCACCACCAACTCCATACTCATGTCTACTGAAAAGTCCCGCTTAAGCAGGTCTGCTTGTAAATCTTCAGTTTCTTAGTCCAATCCAGATTGAGGGCACGTCACAGGACAGTGTTCGAAAATATTTGTTGGATGAATTCTGCATTTTACTGCAGGAAGGGGGGCATGTTTTTCTGCCAGTCCAACAAAGAAAAGAGTTTCTTGCCTCCTCCTTACTCGAAAAGTAGACCCTGAGCCTCTGGTTCCTGTTTTTGGAGATCATCTCCACTAGCCAGCAGAAGTCAATTAAGTTTTTAGATTTGGCTATGATGTAGGCTGGAATTGAAGACTTAGCCGAAACCATAGTATCTGATAGCACATTGCTTCCCTGTGTCACAGCAGCTTGTCTCGCTGTCACAGGAGGAAATTAAATTGGTCTGACATGATTTCGTCCTCATAAAATCAGTTTGCTGGATTGATTTTTACTTCCGTTGTCTGATGGGGGTCTCTCAAGGAGAAAGGGAGTCTCTGAGGTTGCCGTACCAAGACAGCTCAGCCATCCCGTACATGAGTAACACCCTAGCTTTACCTCAATTTGCTCGTGAGCCCCTTAAATTGCACCCTTAAATATCCCTTCTTATACTGTTAGGTATTTTCCTAATTTCTCTAGGGAATAAAACATTTCAAATTTCTCTAAAGTCCTACTTTACAGTTTTCAATTGCCGTAATAATTGCTTTCGTAAATGCAGGATGGAGGATTACAAAATTAGAGACTCACAGCAAAACAATTTACCTAAGTAAATTGAAATATGTAAAATAAAATGAAGAACACTTAATATTACCATCAGCTAATTTTTATTGATGATTTACCAAGCGCCAGGTACTGTACAAAGCAGCACTTAACGAAAATCCTCTCACTTTGTCCTCATGGTCAGGATGAGGTAGGGACTGCGACCACCCTTCTCTTACTAGTAAGGGAATGAGGCGTGCAGTCTGTGAGTAACTTTTCTCAGTTCAGTACTGGGATCCAGCTCTGCCTGAATCCAAAGTCCATTCTCCTGAATACTGCCTGCCTGACTAATGGAAGATGAACTATAGAATTCTTGCTTTTACAGCTGATAGGACTCAGAGTCTACAGGGATCTCTTGATATTCCAGTCTGGTCTCGGATAGCATAGTTTTCTTCTGCAGCAGCCCTGAGGATGGGGTATGTCTTCCTTGGGGAAAGATGCCCCCCATACCTTAGAGGAGCAGTTCCCCTTGTGAGAAACTCTTTCGGCTGCCTTGTAATTGGTCCCTGGCGAACTCCATGCCCTTGCAATCAAGTCTTGTACAGACAACTCTCAATATTTGAAGAGAGCTGTTGCATCTCCTCTGACCATTGGTTCTCCAGTCCAAACACATGCAAATCTTTCAGTCATTCTCAGACTTGTGGGGACCTGACCAGATTATTCCAAATATGCTGTTTGGTTTGTCAAAGTCCCTCTCGATTCAAGAGATCTGTGGTTAGCTCCAAGCTCCTGGGTATTAGCTGAGCAGCACAGGGCAACATGTGGGCACTGAACCTCTCCTGGTGCAGATAAAAATCAGGTGAGGATTTGTTTGTTTTCCTGCTGTTGTTGCTGCTGTATTACCTTGATGACTCACATTAAACTTGCGATTAGTTAAAACCCTTAGGTCTTTTTTTTCTAGTCAAAGTTAAGTCCTATGACATCAGAGACATTGTCTGTGTGATAAGTCCAGCACCTGGAACAGTGACTGGAACATAGGTGGCACTCAGTAAATGTTTGCCAAATGAATGGTTTTTTTTCCCCTCATGAATCCTGAAGTCATACTATTGATTTCAGTCACCCAAAGTTGAGATTTTTGTATTTATTCCTATTAAAATGTATCTTGTCGGTTTCAGTTTAATCTGCTGACCTTGATTCATCTTGATAGCGCCATTAAGATAATATTCTAGGTCTTTGTTTCCTTTTGTTGACAGACTAAAGAAAAAAGACATTTATTTGCTCTTATTCATTCAATATACATTAGGCACAAAGTTGATTAAGATATGTTCCTTGAACCATAAGAAATGAATAATATAGTGGAGACAGACACAAAGGTGGAGGCACTTCAGGTCAGCCTGTGCACCATCCTGGAACAGCATGGCGGAAAGATGCTGGAGGAGTACAGGGGACTGAGTAGTTCATTTTGCTGGGGAGTGGGGGGCGGGGAGCAGTGTGTGTACAGAGCCCTGCAGGAGCATGGCAGAGGAAGCAGGACTGTTCCCGAAGGCTGTCACCATGCAGGAGGTGAAGGAAGGTTATCCTGCTTCCTTCCTTGAGAGGGAGTACCAGTAGAAAGCCCACCTGGGGCTTTCTGATGGATAAGGCTCCTCCCCCTGCCAGCTTCCTCTATCTACCTGTTACACTTATGGTTATATTTTCAGATAATTTATAGATGAATGCCTGCCCCCTCAAGCATGACGATCTGTATTAGTTAGGTAAAGGGTTTTTTTGCTCACCACTGGATCCCTGTGCCTAACACTGTGCCAGTAGTAGGACCCCAAGTGATCTTTCTTTAATGACTAAATCTCCTAAAATTTCTCTGTGTCCATTTCTTTCTCCTGGAGTCCCCAGAGGTAATGTTTTCTTTCCTCAGAAGTTCCATCTGCTCATCCTTTTTGGGTTCTTGTCTGCCTGATTAGTTGCACAGTAAGAAGACACCCCCACTTTTATCTGCCCCCTTTGCCAAACACAAGCCTTTTTGTTACCAGGGTTATTTTGCAAAAATCACTACAAAAACAGGTGGGAGCAAACCTAGGCAGTTCACAAAGTTTAGGAAGTCTCGTGTGCTCATGGCCCAGGCCACACCTGGGCAGAGTGACGTACATCCTGCCACAGGCTCTCCAGGGACTGTGTGCAGCCCAGTGGTGGCACCGGTCACACTGTGTTGCTCTCCAGTTAGCCCGTGAGCTCTGCCGGCTTGGGTGCTGCCTGATTGACGGTTGCGTGCCTGCCTGTAAAAACGAATGGTTGGATAAATGAGCCAGCTAGGCAAATGAAGTTTTATCTTACATTCTCTTTCCTGAGTCTTATCTTAGATGATTTTGTCTTAGAAATCAGTCTACTGAACTGTGTCTTTATTAGACACTAGATAAACTATTCTGACTCTAACCAGAGACGACTTTAAGGTTCCAGACTCGGGCCCCACTCAGAGGAACATAGTCCCTTCTCAGTCAGCACGGAGCCTTTTCCTAGCTTATCCTGTACTCAGCAATCTTTCAGGCTTAGACCCCTACTGGTCCTGCCTTTTGGGATCTGTGCACCCACAACCCCTTCCTGCTGATAAGGCCGTTCTGTCCTTTAGTGCAATTGGATGTCTGAGCCTGTTGTTCCTGGCCAGTGACCTGGCCTTGCATCCCAGGAGCCTTTCTGGGTAGGCCCACAACCTCTAGCCACTCTCAGGAGACCATTTTGCTTCTGTTACAAAATCTCCTCTCTGCCAGGACTCCTACAGAGATTCTCTGGCTAGTCTGAACACTTCCTTGGCTTTCATCTGGAAAGGAGGCTGGATGGTGTATCCTGAGCCCACGTTATGATCTAGCACCTTCCACCTTAGCTGGCCTTAGCTGCCACCAACATTCACCTTACATGTTCTCCTCCCACTCTGCCCCCCAACCACCTCCATCTCTGTGTTGTTATGGGCTCAGTTGTCTGCCCCCCAAATTTCTATGTTGGAGTCCTAACCCCCAGTACACCCAAATGTGACCCTTTTGGAGATAGGGTCTTCACAGAGCTTAAAATGAGGCCGTTAACGTGGGCCCTAATCCAGTGTGACTGGTGTCCTTATAAAAAGGGAAATTTGAACACACAAACAGACACACAGGGAGAACCCCATGTGAAGTGAAGTCAGAGGTCAGGGTGATGCCAAGGAACACCCATGCCTGTCAGCAAGCCACCAGGAGCTAGGAGAGAGGCCTGAAACAGACTCTCCCTCACAGCCCCTGAAGGAACCAGCCTGATCTCAGATTCCTGGTCTCAGAGCTGTGTGACAGTGAATTTCCGCTGCTTAAGCCACCACAGCAGCCGTGGAAAACTGTCGTAAGTGTATTCAGGAGCACTAACACTGTGAACATTTGGAAATAACGAGAGGATTTCTATTGTCACAACCTCACACTTTCTTCAGAGACTGGGTCTAGTCCCCTGTCCTTTCAATTCAAGTAGCATTTATTGAGTGTCTAACGTATGTGAGAATTTTTCTTTGGGGCATTAGTTTACCCAACTCTCTAAAATAATCTCCTAAACCATTGTGAGGTTTGCCAGATGAGGAAACTGAGGTTTGCCAGATGAGGAAACTGAGGTTCAGTGAGATTAGGAGATAGAGTAAGGTCACCGGCCGAGAAGGTGGAAGAGCCCGCATCAGAAGTCAGGCGTCTTATTTCTAAATCCAAGGCAGTGTCCATTATGCCGTAACTGCTTAGCACGGATTTAGTGCCCTCCTCCACCCCATCTGCCTTTTGCTGTTTTGAAAAAATACTTGGAGTGGGAGCGTCCTGCCAGCGTTTGCAAGGCTGAGGACAGGAGTCCTTGAGCAGACATCTGCAGCCCTGTGGTACTAGCGCTGCCTGCTCCCTGTGCTGAGTGCCCTGAGCAGGGCTGCAGAGAGGGCTCCGAAAATCACCTGCATCCCAGGCGCCTGATGGCCTCCTTAAGGATGAACAGTCTTGGGGAGAATAATATTTTTTTTTCCTGGTTTCAAATGCAAGGATGTTGCTTAAGAAACTTAGGAAGTGTTAGAGAGGCACACAGAAAGAAGTAACGCCTCTGTCAGCATTTGGGGGTTTATCCCTCAGGTCCTGCACCTAGGTGCCTACGGGACATCTTGCCTCTTCTGTGGGGAATATGTTTAAAGTTTGGGCGATATAGGAGAACTTCCTCAAAAATCTTGGAAGCTCAAAGGCCAAGAGAAAAAAGTAGTTCTGTTTCTCTTTGTGTTTAGGAAAGTACTTGGAGGTAGTGACAGCCAAAGGCTAGTTTGAACGGAGGAAGAGGTGAAGGGTGGGGAAGGCCATGGATAAGTGAAGGGATTTTTCTCCCTTTTTTCTTTTCAATACTAAGCAAATATAGTGAATTCAGGTAAATTACATACGAGACAAATGCATATCATGACCCCACCATTTACGATAATCATAGCCTGTTTTGTGTGTGTGTGTGTGTGTGTGTGTGTGTGTAGGGGCCAGCTCTTTGTCTGAGCCTCAGATGCCTGTGAGGTCACGTTGACTGGCTGTCCAGTGTTCTGGCTCGGGTACAACCCCGTTCCCTTCCAGCTCCGGATCTCCGTGTCAGATGCAACAGTACAGAGTGTCTACCTACATCTTGCCATGTGGTGTCTATATAAGGAAGCAAAACCAGAAGCCTTCGATTTTTCTTAATAACTCCATCTTCTTTATGAATAGTGCCAGTTTCTCCCAGAGTCTGGGATTAGGTTGTCTGTTAGCCTTCATTTTGGGTGATTGTGAGTCTTGGTCTTTTTTTGTCTTCATAGCCATTTTAGTGGGCAGTTGGGCAAGACTGCAGGGGTAGCTCGTGGCCAGAAGCCCCTCAGCCCCAAAGTCCAACCCAGAGCTTGCAGAGCTTCTCTTCCAGGTCTCTGCACCAGCCTGTAACACATGCTCACACACGGGACCACCCAGCCTGATCTGCTGCCACATTATAGTTTCATATGCTGCCTCCCCTTCGATGAGCCAGCTTCTCACACGCATCATGACCTCCAGCCTCTGGACCTTCCTGGGCTGTCTTCCTTATCATCATCATCTTCCTTGTTCCACTCGAAGATCATAGTTCAGTAGTTGGGGAACTAGACTTTGACAGCAGATGTTGACCAGCTTTGTGACCTTGAGCCAGTTTCTTAGCTTGTCTGGGTTTCAGTTTCCACATTGCAGGATAGGAATCATCGTAGAATGAATGTGTTCACAAATACAGGGCTGCCACTCCTGTACCTAGGTTCGCTTCACGTCTTCAGTCTTGCCCTGGGCTCAATCTCAAACCTGGGGTACTCTTCCCCTGCGCTCCTTACAGCCCTGGTTCTGAGCTGCCTGGCGTTGCTGGAGCAAGTCATGGGTGTTGGTGATTGCACCCAATAGCAATTCATTCTTGAGAACCTCGGTGTTCTTACCACTTCTTGGCAATTCTGTTAATTCCTTATTAACATGCTGGGACAGTCGCCATGTAATAGCTCCCAACACTATGCTGTTCTTTCCCTCTGAATACTAAACTAAAAAAAAAAATAAATAAAAAAAAAATCAAAGACTTGCTATGAATTCTCCCATCTTTCCCTCCAATCACCTGTTGTATGTTCTTCTGGGCACCTCGGCATTTAAAAAACATTTTAGCTACCCTATCCTCATCTCTGCCTGTTTGGTTTCTAAGTGCACTGATGAGGTTGTTCCTCATTGTCACTATAGGTGAGGACATCGCGGGCAGTGCCATCCACAGGATGAAGGCTATTCTGCGTTTCCATTGGCCCTCCCTGAGCCCAGGCCACCGTCATGTTTTACTTAAACCTCAGCAATAGCCTGCTTCTGTTCTTGCCCTTGACAAGTCATTCTTCATGTTAGAGGGAGAAAAATTTTTTTAAAACATGTATCAGGCCTTGTCCTTCTCTTGCTTAACAGCCTCTGGTAGCTTCCTAATGTATTATATGTAAAATAAAAACTCAACAACCCCTTTCCTTGCCCTGCATAACCCAGTCCCCGGTGCTTCTCCAGCTTTGCTTTCCCTGCTCTCTTTCTCTGTCTCTCAGTGTTCCAGCCAGCTGGCTTCCTCCACTTTTGTGGGGCACCTGCTGGAATGCGGCCCCTCCCCCCACCCTTTACCTCCTTGATTCCACCTCACCCTTCAGCTCTCAGTTCAGATGGCACCTCCTCAGAGAGACCAACCTTTCCTAGTTACCATCTGATTATTTTTTTCTTCTGATCACCAAGCCTGTCATTGTCTTGTTCATTTACTGTTTACGTCTTTATCCCTTCACTCCAGGAGGCGAAGGGCTGCCGGAACATACTGTTCACTACTGTCACCCAAGTACTTAACATGGCGCTCAGCACAGAGTAGGTACTCAAAGAATATTTGTTGAATGGAGAGAACCCTCCTCATCTTTTGTATCAGTAAGGAATTGCTTTTAGCGGGGCGCCTGGGTGGCTCAGTCGTTGAGCCTGCCTTTGGCGTCTGCCTTCGGCTCAGGACGTGATCCCAGCATTCTGGGATCAAGCCCCACATCAGGCTCCTCTGCTGGGAGCCTGCTTCTTTTTCTCCCACTCCCCCTGCTTGTCTCTCTCTCACTGGCTGTCTCTGTCACTGGCTGTCTCTGTGTCAAACAAATAAATAAAATCTTTAAAAAAAAAAAGGAATTGCTTTTAGTGGCAGGAACAGAAGCCAGGGGAACGTAGTTTAGCAAGTAGAGGTTTAGCGCCTGCACTTCACAGATGTTCTGGAGGTAGGCAGCTGCGCTGCTCGGGCATGCTAGCAAGACCTGAGTTTATTACTTGGCCATCCGTGGTGTGTGGATTTCATCATCATAGTTGCAAGGTGTTGTCACATCTTACTTTAGATAGGAAGAAGGGGGAAAGGCGCATTCTGCCTGAGTCTGTTCCTTTTTAACTGCAAAATGATAGCTTTCCCAGAGGCCAGGAAGCTTTGCTTGAATCTCATTGGCCAGACCTTTGTTACATGGCCATCCCGGGCTCCAAGGCAGTCTAGGAGATCGGGCTTTTAGTTGGGCATGCACAACCTTTAAAGTATTGTGGTCCTTTTGGCAAAGGAAAAAAGAGAACAGATATTGGGTAGGCTGCCAGCAGGGTAACTACATCTTTCATGCTAAGGCTACCTCAGAGGGGGGAGAAGATTAGTAGGAGAAAGGGAAGGAGGAAAGAAAGGAAGGAGAAGGGGGAGAGAAAAGCAAGGAGAGGGAGATCTGCTAGAAATCAGAGTAGCATAATTATTGGTATTAAGATTTTGCAATGATAATAATAATAAATAGTGTTTTTAGTATTACCATGTGTTAAGTGAATTCAGAAAGGTTGATATTTGTTGGGAAAGTTACATGTGCTAACATTGAACTAATTTTAGAAATAACACAATAGCTTAAACTTAAATCTTTTGGAATAGTCTTTTAACATCAGACTCTGTGTGGTGTATGTGAGATGTGCAGTGGGCATTCCTTTGTTTTCTGCTTCATTTTCCTGCAAAGTGAATGCCAGCCGGAAACTGATGTGTCCGCTGCTGTTCTGTGGCACCAGTTTCCAATCAGCGGGCACATGTGTGCAGGCTCGCTGTGCGGGGTCACACTGATGCTCAGGCTGGGGGCTTCTGCTGAAGAAGCAACACACAGCCAATCGGCTAATTTAATGACTTGACAGTATTTCCTGTGGAAATCTAAAAAGCCCACCCCGCTATTGTCCCTAGGGCTTGTGGACTTGAGGGCAGGAGGAAACTGAAAGGATTTGAAGAAAATAGCAAGGCTGTTTGGGAAACCGGTCGTCATAACAACAGGGCACAGAAGCGGCTACAATGGAAGTGGCAGTCGCCTGCGCACCCTTCGTAAGGGGGACGATTCAAGTTGAAGCACGAAACCGAGGCCTCATTAAAATCCTGCGTGCGAGAATAGCTTTTCAGGGACAGTCTTCAGAGCAGCCAGGCTCAGGTTTGCTTGGCTGGGGTGATAAGTGGTGTGTGTGCAAGCACAGATGAACATAGCCACTGTCTCCTGAGCGTGGCTTCTGTTAACTGCGTGCCCAGCATGTGCCCGGCCTGGCATATTTATTACCTAATTCTCTTATCCCTGTTTTACAGATGGGAGAAGTCAGAGAGGCCAGGTGACCTGCGCAAGGGCTTGAAGGTTGTAAGTGTCTGAGGGGGTTCTGGAACCGAGCTCTGTCTTCATTCTGGGCCCTGTGCTCTTTCCTTCATGCCAGCCGCCTAACTGATCACTAGCTCTGGCCCTCACTGCCTTGCAGCTCGACGTTGGCAACAGCTTTGTGACCTATCCGCTGACCCTCAGGCACTGCCACTCCAGTATCTTGCATACCACTGCCAGGTGAATATTCCTGAAGCATAACTGGGATCATTATCGTGTTATTCTCCTGCTCAGAGCCTTTCATGGTTTTTCTTTGCCAACTGAATGCAAATGTCTTAGCCTGGCATTTAAGGCTTTCTCTTCAGCCTTATCTTCCACTAGCTGTCTGCAGGTCCTCTCCACTTAGCCTGACTCAGGGTTTGCCCTTTGCCTGAAGCACCTTACCCTGTTGCGCCCCCTGCCCCCACCACCACCTCGGAAAGCCCCACACCTCCTGTGCGCCTGCCTCAGTCACGTGTTCCCTTCCAGCTCACACCTAGCACACTTATTCTGTTTTGCATTTACTTATTTATGGCCATGTCATGTCTAATGTCATGCCATATTCTCTTACAGCCTGTGAGGAAATAGACTGAAATGGACTTTTACTAGGGTGACCTTTAGGGAACAACATGAGTGAGGGGTGAGGGGGGTGGGACTGGGCTAAGGGAGAAGTTGAATTGCTGGGGGCTCTGGAGCAGGGATGGCCCTTCAGATATTGTAATGAGAGGTGTTTTCACCCTATTCCAGCCAAGTATCAGCTGCAGGCTGCCCCCAGCAAGGGGAAGGAAACTTGGGTGGGGCCACTTCCTTCCACAGAGGGCAATTCCTAGAGAGATGCTCAGCTGCAAGCCTTCAGTGGTCACCTCTCCTGGCTTCTTGAGGATGTGGTGTCAGTCCTGCAGGGAGATCCTGGGACGGACCATACTCCTTATTTCTCAGTCAGCTTCCCTAGCGGCTATACATCAGATTCACTTGGGCAACGTAAACAAAAGGCCCCACTCCAGGGCTTCTGAGGGGCCAGAAATCCTGCAGGTTTGAGCAGAGTGGAATTCCCTAGGTCTGGGGTGGGGTTTAGGATTCTGCATTTCTAACAAGGTCCCAGGTGATGCTGCTGTTGCTGGCCCATGGACCTCTCAGAGAAGGGGGTCCTAGATCACAGGCTGGCAAACTTTTGTTGTAAAGGGCCAGGTGGTAAACATTTTAGGCTTTGTGGGTCATGTGATCTTCGTTGCAGCTACTCCACTTCACTGTTTTTAGTACCAAAGCAACCAGGGGCGATACATAAATGAACAGCCACTGCCCTGTGCCAAGGTCCATTCCTGTCCTGGGTGATGCTGAGGCTTCCACTGTCTTTTTTTTTTTTTTTAAGATTTTTATTTATTTTTTCAACAGAGACAGAGACAGCCAGCGAGAGAGGGAACACAAGCAGGGGGAGTGGGAGAGGAAGAAGCAGGCTCATAGCGGAGGAGCCTGATGTGGGGCTCGATCCCATAACGCCGGGATCACGCCCTGAGCCGAAGGCAGACGCTTAACCGCTGTGCCACCCAGGCACCCCTGGCCACTGTCTTTAACCCTCAAGGCAGCGTGGAAGAGAGAAAAGAACAGGGCTTTGCAGTTATGGGTCCCAGCCCTCAAATGCACGTCTAAAGAGCTTAGCACATACTGAGCCCTTAGCAGTGTTGGTGGGATGAGCAAATAAATGGGACTAAGAGCATTTCCCACCTTGAAGGCAATTTTTGAAGGTTGTTAAAGTATGTCTGATAACATTAGGTCATTAAGGCATTAGATATTTTATTATGCAAATCATGCTCCTGAGTGGTGTGGGGTCTGGGAAGCAGAGGGGATCCTGGCACCACCCCGAGTTTAAGGTGCCCAGTTCTCTGGGGAGCTCACCCTGCCTCGGGCTTCCAGGACTTGGGACTCGTCCATCCCTTCAGCACAAGTCACGCTGATCAGTGCTGTGAAGGCTGCGTCCAGACATGCATTTCCCAGCAGGCACCTCTTCTACGGGTGTGGAGCTGCTTCCAGGAGGTGTGAGAACAGTCATCTCCCTGGGGTTTCTCTGAGCTTCACTCGCCTTTCCTTAACTCTCAGCTTCCCCCACAGCCTGTGACACCGTTGCTGGGAGTGTTTAAAAAGTCGCCACATGGGTGCCTGGGTGGCTCAGTTGATTGTCTGCCTTCGGCTGAGGTCGTGATCCCGGGGTCTTGGAATCGAGTCCTAAGTCGGGATCCCTGCTCTGCAGGGAGTCTGCTCTCCCTCTGCCCCTCCTCCTACTCGTTCTCTCAATCTCTCTCTCTCTCAAATAAATGGATAAAATCTTCAAAAAAAAAAGTCACCATAAGTCTGGTTGGTTGTGAGTCTGGGCAGCTGATGAATGGGTTGCTGTTAAGATGTTTGCTTTTCTGAGTCAGGTGCTCCTTCGTGGAGACAGGGGCTTCTAGCCGTTATGTAAGGCTGCGGGAAAACACCCAGGGAGCTTAGAGAAGAGGGATCATTTAAATAGAAGCTGCCAAAAACGTTAACAAAGAGACCCAGAGAGAGTGTACCCAAGCCGGTTAGCTTTATTTTTTTTTTCTTTTGCACAAGAATTCAAAATTCAAACGCTGACTCTTGTTAGAACCCCCTTATCCCACAGCCACAAGAAAAAAAAAATCAGTGGGCAATGTAATGAAAATTTATATGAGAAAGTGATTTAAACATACGTGCAGTCTCTCTCTCTCTCTCTCTCTCTCACACACACACACACACACACACACAACACATATATATATACACCCCAGCAATTATATCTTCAACTGAGCATTGCTCTTCCCAGCAAACACCAGCTGCTTGCGATTGCCGAAAACAATTCTGGAATCCCTTAACTGTAGCCTCAGGCATTTTTTTAAACATAACATTTCAAACACATACAATAGTTTAAGACCCTTAAATGACAAATACATATTTCAGAAATTTATATATAATTGGGAGAATGGTATAACAAGCCACCACGTATCCGTTACCCAGCTTCAACATTATCAACACATGGCAAATCTTGTTTCTTCTCTACCTCCGTTCCCGGTCATGAATTGGACTACTTTGAAGCAAATTCCAGAAGTCATGTAACTTCGTTCATAAATACTTTTGTTGAATTGCCAAAAGATGGGGACCCTTTTTAAAAGATATAAGATTGAACCAATATGAAGTGGTCATTTCTTTAAGTTGAAATGGTGTAATATCAGCAGTTCCGTATTCTTCAGCCTTACAGCCACAATACCATTATCACATCTAAAAATTAATGAAAATTCCTTAATTCTCTAATATAACCAAAATTCAGTCATGTCCAAATTTTGCTGATGGTCTCAGCAATGTTTTTTCTACGACTGGTTTGTTTGAATTGGGATACAAAAAATGTCCACAGATTGTATTCCACTGATCTTTTTAATTTCCTTCAATTTATAGATTTCTCATTTCCTCCCTGCCCCTTTCAATTTTTATTTGTTGAAGAAACTTGTTTTTTTGTTCTGTAGAGTTTCCCATTTTGGGGGATTTTGCTGATTGCATGCCTGTGGTGTTGTTTAAAATGTGTCCCTGTGTTCCCTGTAAACTAGTAATTAGAACTTGAAATTAGCCATTTTTCTAAGAAGCCCTGGTTTCTTTAAATGAAATATGATAGAGACTGCAGCCTGGGCACCTGGGATGCTCAGTGCTACCAGGCTGGTTGTTTACAGACCTTTTTCATGGACAGAGCTAGGAGTTCTTTATTTTCTTTTTTAAAGAGACAGTATATTTGTATTGGTATTATTAATTCAAAATTTTCAATTGTAGGGCTTTCCCTTAATTTTTAAATTTTATATTCACTCTTTTTTTTAGATGCTGAAAATCTTGGTTTCTAACATAAGTACTTACGTACTTTGTCTTATAATACATCCAACAATGTAATTACTGAAAATGTTTTAAGATTTTTGTGGGATTTTTTTTTTGTCCTTAGGGTATAATCCTGAAGGGATGTACAGTTAGATTTCTATGGGTATTTTTAAAGGTTTGTTTATCTGTTTATTTATTTATTTATTGAGAGAGAGAGAGAGCGGGGGGAGGGGCAGCGGGAGAAGGAGACAAGACGACTCTCTGCTGAGCAGGACCCTGAGATTAGGACCTGAGCTGAAATCAAGAGTCGGATGCTTAACTGACTGAGCCATCCAGACACCCCTACATTGCTGTGTTTTAAAGTCACTTGAAATAATTTATTTCTGTGTGGTTAAGCCATCAACTTGCAGTATAGGTAGGTTCACATTTCATTTTGCTTTTGAGGTAAATTTGCTTTTTTTTTTTTTTTTCCATTTCAGTTAAATTTTGTCTTGTCTTATATTTAGGTAAAGAATTTACATGGTTCCAATGGCAAATCTACAAAGCAAGTTACATTTAAGAAGTCTAATTTTCATCTCTGCCCCTTCTACTCTGTCCCCTTTGTCCTCCTATAAGTACTCATTAATTAGTTTTTTGGTTTATCTTTTCATTTAAAAAAAGTATATACATATGCTATATCCTTTGCTCTGTACCTTTTCACTTAACGTATTCCAGAGATCATTGCAAAGCGGTATATAGATAAGTTCCTCGTTCTTTTTCACAGCTACCATTTGTGTGCTTCTCAATCGTGTGGCTATGTCATAGTTTATTAAACCAGTCTCCTATTGATGGCCATTGGGATTGTTTCTAGACTTTTGCTACACAAAGTCTTATCCACATGTTTTTTCATTTTTGCCAGCGTTATCTTTAGGTAGATTCTTAAGTGGGATGTCTAGGCCAAAGGTTGAACGCAGGTGTAATTTTGCTCAATATTGCCAAATCCCCCTCTTCAGGCCTTGTACATTTTGCGTTTTCACCAGCAGTGTATGAGAACACCTGTTTTTCCACATCCCTGTCAGCACAGTATGCTGTCAAACTTAGGGGGCTTTGTCACTTTAGTAGATAAGACACTGTAGCTCAGTTCATTTTACTGTGCATTTGTAGGAGGAAGGTTGCTGTCTTTTTACACGATTATGGGCACATTGCTTTTTCCCTCCTGCACACAATTTGTTCATATCACTAGGCCTGTTCTTTCGATCATATTTAGTAGTTGCAAATCTTTGTCCTTTGATGTTAACTGAGATATTTTGAAAAGCAAGAAAGTCCCTAACATTATTTGGTAAATAAAATTGTTGGGTTTTGCTATCTGACGGAGCTTCTGAGGGCTGGCTGGGCATCTCTCTCTTCTAGTACAGTCCCAGGGCTCCTCCATATGGTCTTCCTGCATGGGCTAGTTTGGGCTTCCTCACAGCATGGTGGCCTCAGGGCAGCTGGACTGTTTACATAACTGCTCTGAGCTCCAGCACAGTCCCGGCTAAAAAGCAGAAGCTGCATTGCCTCTTAAGACCTAGCCTCGGAATGACGGAATGACGCAGTGTCACTTCTGCATTCTTTTGGTTGCAAATGAGTCACAAGCCTGCCTGGATTCAGAGGAAGGGAATTAGACCCCACCCCTGATGAAGGGATGGCAAGATTCTAGAAGAACACAGCAGTTTTAAGAACTGTGAAGTGTCTGAGATTTTACTCAACTAGTTAGCCTTTGAGTCTCTCGGAAGCAAGTGAGACATGAGACTCCTGGGTTAGAAACAATGGCACAGCAAGCCTCACCAGTGTCAGCATGTTTGCTCTGAGCCCCTTTCCCCAGGTCTCACAGGGGCCACGGAGATGGGTCTGGGTGGACGTCTGCACATGCTGTAGACTGCATTACAGGAGATTTCTGTGCCCACTGAGCTGCTGAAAATCTTCCCATGAAGAGCGGTCTCGTAAGTGCAGTCAGTGCTCGCTGTGAGCTCTCTGCAGCTTTTGGCACTGTGGATCTGGCTCATCTCCTCTGCCCACACCCTCGTCCCCAGTTTGGAAATCGGCTTTTCCCCTCAGTTTCACCGCCCCCACTGCTGGTGACTTTCTCTCCTACCTCTGATTATGTCTTCTCTGCCTCCTCCTCCTTTCTTAGCCCCCTCCTTCCTGGTTCCCCCTTGTCCCCACCCATGGAGATGTGACTCTTCACATCCCTCTCCCAGGAGTCTTCCCTCATTCAGCATGAGCTCATCCCCTCCTCTGACTTCAGTTTTCCCCTGGTGGTGGCTCCATGATTCTCTCTCCCGACTCCAGAGCCACATTTCCAGCTGCTCATGAGACATCTGACTACAGGTGGCCAGATGCATCAAATTCAACTTGCCCCAGGCCTGATTAACCTCTTCTTCCACCCATCGGTCCCTGCTGCCATGTGTCCCCTCTCAGTTCATCATGGTCCTCCTCTAGCTGGCCAGGTACAAGACTTTGCACTTATTTTGCTTTCACTCCCATCTTTCTCTTTCTCTTTCTCTCTGCACATCTAATATGGCATCAAATCCCACAGACTGTCTCTGAAATGTCTCTTGTATGAATCATTTCCATCTTTGCGGTTCCAGGAATACTACCCTAGTTCAGGCTCTTACTAATGTTCAGCTTCAAATTGTTTCCCATTGACCCTTCTGGATGTGGGCCATCTTGATAGCTAGGCAGGCATCCCCTTCCTCTCTCATTGCTCCTGCTTCTCTCTCCCCAAACCATAAGCTCAGTTTAATCTTATGCATTTCTCGGATAGAGAATGTTCTTTTTATCTTCTTTCCTACCTTCCTTTCTACAAATATTCTTCAGTGCCCAGTGTGGGGTGGGCACTGTTTTAAATATTGTAACAGTAAAGAAGACAGCCAAGACTCTGCTCTTGGAGCTTACATTCAGGTTGGGGGTAATGGTGATGGGCAGAGAAATAAATAATAAGCTAGGTAAGTAAGATATTGGTAAGCACCATGGAAAGAAAAACCAAGATAGTGAAATAGAAAATAACTGGAGTGAGGGTTGGAGGGCTTAACAGATTGAGTGGTTAGGGAAGGCCTCTATGAGAAGTGTTATTTGAGCTAAATTGTGAGTGAAAAGTGAGGGGAGGGAGGGCTCATGAATGTTAGGAGCCAGAATGCTTCAGGAACAGCCACCAGCAAGTGCAAGGGGCCTGAGGCTGGAATGAGCTTGATGCAGCTGAGGCACGGAATGAGGCCAAAGTGATGGGAGGGACATGAGAGGGCGTGTGTGGTAGGAGAGGATCTGTGTAGGGGGTGGAACATGTGGAGCCTGTGGTTGACGGCCAGGAGTTTGGGCTTCATTCCAGTGGTGGCGGGAAGGAGGGCTAGGATTAGGTACCCCTGCTACAACTTGGAGTCTCATACTAAGTTCTGAACTTCCCTTTCTCTGGCCATTCCTCACACTCCTGCCTGACCATAGATGTGATCCTGCCACTCTCCTGCCCCAAAATGTCTTATGATCCCTGTTTCCTATTGGACAAATGATAAAATCTTCAGCATCGGCATTCCAGGCCCTTGGCCATCTGGCCTGAGCCTTCTGTCCCTACTGGTTCCACACTCTTTCTGTTCTGTCGTTAGTCTTACAGTTTCCCCAGATGGAACATTTTACCTTCACACTTGTTCCTTGTACAAGTCTAACCCGAAGTCCACCCCCTGTGCAAAATCTCCCTAAATTCTCCCCAGGTGGAACTAATCTCTGTTTTCCCCATATCCATGTTCCATTATTTTTTTGTCCTTTGGATCAGTATTTTCACTGTTGTATAGCCAGCCTTGTGTGCATGGGCAGAGGCCCACCCTGCTATAGGAATGAGGGCTCCTTGGGGGTGAAAGTCGTGTCTTGCTCGTCATCTGTCCCTTAGGAAGTCTTGCATGAAATAGAAGCTCCATTAATGTTTTCTGAGATTGGCAAGGTAGGCACACATACTTTGTTATCCTATCTTGCATTTGAAGAAGATGATGGGCTCTTGCTTGGCTGTAAAACTGTGAGATTTCAGGCACGGCTCCATGGACGCAAAGCTGGGTGGTTGCACGGCTGCATAACTCCGTGCTCCAGTGACCACACCGTTTCTTCGCTGCGTGACCGCATGGCTGCAGAGTTGTGTGGCTCTTTAACACATGAATATGTAGAAACAGCTATCTGGCCACAGTTTGCATGGCTGCGTGGCTGGGTAGCTGCTTTGCCGTGGGGCTGTGTGGCTGCACAGCCATATGGCTCCATTGCTTTGACGGAAGACATCCCCTTTGCTTTTCTGTGAGTTACGTCGTGATTTCCAGCAACATTCTGAGGCTGGCTGTGTTTTCCGTCAGGAAGCCGTTGGCATTTGGGGTGGGACTGCTGCGTGCATCTCTTGATCCAACTACCAAATGGCAGTATGGCTCCCTTTAAGACACCAGAATGCCCTGTACCTTTCTAAACTACCTCTCTCTCCACTTACAACCCTGAGATCATGAGCACGGGGGGGGGGGGGGGGTAAAGTGAAGGAAAAGTTACAGAGAAATTGTGTTCATCAGCAAAAGTTTATATCTGAAACGGATCCATACAAACCCTGAAGTTTTTGTGAGACAGTCAAGACTCAGGAGCATAGGGGATTTCTGCTGCCCCCTGCTTGTCAGCCAGTTGCAGACTAGAATGTATTTTCTTACCTGTGATCTGCAAATTGGAGATTTACTTGTTTTCTTATAACAAGTACTTACATGTTTTACTTACTTTGGGCCAGACACTGTTCTAATCACTGAATGCTTGTAGCAACCCTATGAGGTCACATTACCCCCCACCCCTTGCAGATGAGGCCACACAGCACTTTCTTTATGACACGGTTGTCTTATGATAAAGCACAACCTAGAGTGTTGTGGGGCCGACTGAATGCTGTACTGTACGTCAAAGGCGCAGCTCTCGGTAACGTGCTCCATGAATACTGGCCATCATTTATTATGGCTGTGACTCTCTCCCCCTCTTTGCTCTTCCCAGTGCACTTCCCTCATCTAAGCTATACAAGTTCAATTCCTCCTAGATGTTTTAGGTCTAACTGGCATCCAAGTAGGGCCTCTGTGGTTTGCTTTTCCCTGAAATGACCACACATCATTAGGTACAGGACATGGATCTGTCTTGGGGAGAGGAGGTCATCTTCACACAAGGTGTTTTTAGGGACCCTGAACTTAAACTTCTGCCTTTTGTGTCATGCTTGATTTTTAGAATCCACTTGCTTCTATTACCACAGAAGCACATGTTTCTGTCAGTTTCTGCCCCTGAAAGGCTGCAGGGCTCCCCTTTGGCTATTTTTGTTCCAGAGAGGGTGAGAACAAGAGGGAAGGGAGGCAGATAAAAAGGGAGGCAGAAGCAAAATATTCGTCATTGAAAAGAGAGTGGGAGAGAGACCTGCTTTCCCAGACTGCTTTTTGCAGGCCTCAAGAATACTTTCTACATTGTCAGGGACCTCCTTGAATCTGGGCTTGAAATGGAGAAGCTATATAGATGGGGAGGGAGAGCACCTGAGGGTCGATACAGTTTTCTAGAATGGGCAAGAATACTGGTAAGTAGACTCCCATAGCCAGCGTGTTGGAAAGAGGCATATAGGAATTTACTGTTATTCAAAAATACCTGGTTTTATTTTTTAAAAGTCTCCTGAGTGCTTAAATAAATATATTTGAATATATCTCTGGGTTGTTGAATTTGTTCAAACCCATTGAACACATTAACCATTAATGAGGTACTTATGCCTCTTTGAAAGCCTGGTAATAATCCTCTTAAAGGGAAACCATACCCACTTAATCTCTTTCTTTGTGTGTAATGCTAAAGACAGCATCTAAACTGGATTTATACTCCACTGATGCCCAAAGGGACTTAGCTTCCACAGTCACAAGGCACATTAGGATGCTTTAAATCTAAATGGACTCTGAAAATACATGTCTTAACAGTTAATTCTAATGATTAGTTCGTAAGACAAATCAGACAAATCAAGAATTTCATTCTACGAGTGATAATCCTTTTGAAAGGTAATCTTTTTGCCTTCATGCGTCACTTACCTACACTATTTTGCCTCAAATGGTGCCCTGAGTATTTATTTAGTTACCTAGGTTTTAATTTTCTTTGGTCCAAGTTTTGCTGTTGGGGTGGTAGAGAAATAG
The DNA here is from genome assembly GCF_002007445.2 of Ailuropoda melanoleuca. Lineage (NCBI taxonomy): Eukaryota > Metazoa > Chordata > Mammalia > Carnivora > Ursidae > Ailuropoda > Ailuropoda melanoleuca. Next base: position 70,352,095 of record NC_048226.1, read on the forward strand.
ATGTTATCGAAGTGCTGGAGACTAAGATGGATCAAATATCTATATCCTCCCAATTAGAGAAGTGACCTCACTTTTTGCCTCTGTGAATGAATGAATTTCCTTATTCGGCAGTTACTTTGGGAGCACTTTCAAGGCCTTTACTGTAGTCCTAGGCAGTCAGGAGAGATCCACGAAGAACCCTTGGTGGAGTTTACAGTCTCGTGCAGTGCCCTCCAACAGAAATTTCTGTGATGATGGAATGTTCTGTCTCTGCACCGTCTGATACCCTCACTACAGCTCTCAATCACTTGAAATGGGACTAGTCCAGCTGAATTTCTCATATTTTTTAATGTTAATTTATATTTACGTAGCCCAAATGTAGCTAGTGGCTACAGTATTGGACAAGACAGGTAGAAAAGATAATAACCTGAATCACACAGTTAATTACAATTGTAAATATTACGAAAGAGAAGACAGGTACTATGGGAAGATGGAACTGGGCAATGTAACCTAATCTAAGGCTTGGCTGAGACTTCTCTGAGATAATGACATTTGTGTTCAAAACTGAAGTGCTTGGGATTCACTAGGTTGCGGTTGGCGTGGGCAACATTTTTAGCAAATGCACAAAGGCCTTGGGGGCAGGAAGAGCTTGACGCTGTCCAGCCAGCATGATTGAACCATCATGAAAGCAATGTGTGAAAGGAGGCAGGAGAGGGGCCGGAGGGCTGGAAGGGTTGGGGGTGAGGAGTGGAGAATAGGTGGGGCTGGATCTCATGAGGACCTCATAGGCCACATTAAGGATCTTGGACGTTATTCTAACAGGAGTTAGAAGCCTTGAGCAGGAAAATAACTTGATCTAATGATATATATTTTTAATGTTACATATTTTCCAGTCATATACATGCACACATTTTTTAAAAATTTTTTTAAATGATTTTTTTTTTAAAGATTTTTTATTTATTTATTAGACAGAGATAGAGACAGCCAGCGAGAGAGGGAACACAAGCAGGGAGAGTGGGAGAGGAAGAAGCAGGCTCATAGCTGAGGAGCCTGACGTGGGGCTCGATCCCATAACGCCGGGATCACGCCCTGAGCTGAAGGCAGACGCTTAACCGCTGTGCCACCCAGGCGCCCCCTAAATGATTTTTTATTATATTATGTTAGTCACCATACAGTACATCCCCGGATTCCGATGTAAAGTTCGATGCTCCATTAGTTGCGTATAACACCCAGTGTACCATGCAATTCGTGCCCTCCTTACCACCCATCACCACTCTATCCCATTCCCCCACCCCCTCCCCTCTGAAGTCCTCAGTTTGTTTCTCATAGTCCATAGTCTCTCGTGTTTCATTCCCCCTTCTGATTACCCCCCCTTTCTTTATCCCTTTCTTCCCCTACCGATCATCCTAGTTCTTATGTTCCATAGATGAGAGAAATCATATGATAATTGTCTTTCTCTGCTTGACTTATTTCACTTAGCATTATCTCCTCCAGTGCCGTCCATGTTGCAGCAAATGTTGAGAATTCGTTCTTTCTTATGCACACATTTTAGAGTCAGATAGTTTCTACAAGGCTTGCTTGTAGAAATCAGCAAGTCCCCTGCTGTGGTTCCCAGTTTTCAGTTCCCTCAAGGTAGCTACGTCCAGTTCTTTCAGCTGATTCTCTTGGTTTTTACTCCTGTGTGTCTCTAAATAATATGCAAGTGTTACTTCTGGGAGGGTGAAGATGTCACTCTTTTCACCCCCACCCCCACCCCCCAATAGAGTTGTCACATAATTTGGTCGGATGGTCAATGTTTGTATTATTATGACTTCATAAACACTATTCACAGCTAAACCACAGGTATATTGGGATTACTTCTCCTTTCACACAGTATTTTATTTTTATACTAGGAATTTTTTTTAAAAAATTGAACTCATCACCAATTCACATTAAACTATCCTCTGCTTGTGTAAATTTACTTTTAACATGTATAAGCACATTAGGAAGTCTACCAGTTTTTTTGTTTTTGAAGAAATTGCCCTTGGCGCTTTCTCCCCTGCTCCAGTTCGGGCTGCTTGCCTTCCAGGCTTGCTGCACAGCCCTTGGCTTGGAATCTATCTTCACCATTAATCTGAGGACCCTCTTAGCCGAGCTTGTGTTGAGTTGATACCATATTTCCTGGATCCTGTGTCTTCCTCTTTCTTGGTTGGTTCTTTTATTTGGCCAAGAACATGGCCTAGCAGCTTCCTGTGTGGAAAGTAACATTTTTGAGACTGCGTTAAAAAAATTTCTTTATGCTTTTCTCTCTTCAGTTGACAGTTTGGCTAGATATAAAAGTCTAGTTTAGAAATCCTGTTCCTTTAGAGGTCTGAAGGTATTATTCCATGTGTGCTAGGGTCCAGTGTTGCTGTTGAGAAAATTTCATAGTATGTCTTCTTCCCCTTCTCTTTGTCTGTAGGGGATGCCTTACATTTGCTTTTGTGGGGTTGGGGAGTGGAACAGAGCTAATTGCAGTTGCAATGATAAAATTCTTCATTAAAAAAATTGGAATTCAATGAGCCTGTTTTGTTCTTTTAAAAAAACACCTTGGTTATAGTGTAGAAAATGGATTTGGTGGTTCCCGTTCCTTTTGTATTATATGAAGTACTGGGTAGAATTTGTCTCCCAGGAAGATATGTTCAAGTCCTAATTTCCAGTGCCTGTGAATGTCGCCTTATTTGGATAGAGGGTCTTTGCAAGTGTAATCAAGTTAAGGTAAGGTTATATTGGATTAAGGCAAGCCTTAATCTAATGACTGATCTCCTTATAAGAAAAGGAGATTTGGGCAGACGGGAGAAAACACCATGTGAAAACAGAGGCAGAGATTGGAGTGATGCATCTATGGGCCAAGAAATACCAAGGGTTGCCGGCAACCGCCAGAAGCTAGGAGAGTCATGGGACAGGTTTTCTCTCAGGGCCTCTAGAAGGAACCGTCTCTGCCCACATTTTGATTTCAGACTTCCAGCCTCCAGAACCATAAGACAATAAATTTCTGTTGTTTTAAGCCATCAAGTTTGTGGTATTTTGTTACGGCAGCCCTAGGAAACTAATACGGGTTGGTATTAAATTATGCAATTTAGTGTTCTTAGAAATGGAAGGTGCTTGGAGAAACTCTCAGTTTTCCTAGAAATTGAATGTGTCTTTGGAAATGGAAGGTGATTTCCCCTGAAATAGGAATTTGTTCTCTATATCATTTATCTGTCAGTTTCATTGAGTGTATGTCTTTGTTTTTCTTGAACACTCTAAAAATTCTCATAGTGTAGCACACATCTGTATGTATCTTTTGCTTTAGGAAGTTAATAGGTTATGAGGATGAGGTGATTAGGTATCCTAAGTTCTGTTCTGCCTTGCTTCTTATTACTGAGGCAAATTTCCACACCACCTAAGCTCCAGTTTCCCTATAAAATGGGGATAACGCCATCTTCCCAGGTGTAAACGTTAATTGACCCCAGAGATAACATAAACGGATTTTTAAAAAAATTATAATCTATTTAAAAATGTACATATTAAATTAGGTAAAGCTACCCCTTAACAGCTCACAGTCATAAAACAAAAAATAATTTATAAAGGCGAGACCTGTAAACTAGAAAGCCAGTAACACTGTGAATAATAGCATTAATTTAGCAGATAATTTTGTTTTGTAGAAAATGAGTTACACTGTTGATTTTAGCGGTAGGAAGATATGTTCACTTGTTTTCTATTTTACTTTTGTGCACTTGATGCTTTTAATTTGGGAGCACAGTGGACCATCCAATGAGTCATCATCATTATTGCAATTATTTTTCATTTTAAAAGTGATGCCAGTTTTCATCATCCACCACACTCCCTGCAAGTCAGTACCTTGGAGGATGGGAACTGCGCACCACATCTGATTTCAATGGGATGCCATCATTTCCAGCTAGCACCCCTTATTTCCTTGTGCTGGGTGATTATTCAACTCTCCCACTCTCTTCTCTATTTAAACAACTCAAAAGTCTTCATCTGTGATGTCATTTCCCTTTTACGTATGCAGAGGCCTCATTTATACTTTTTTTTTTTTTTTTGCATTTCAAGACTATGAAGGGAGTTGGTGCCAATACAGCCTTAAAAAAAATACCAACGGGGGCACCCAAATCATGGAATTCTACTACATCCGTCTGGATGACCTATGCATATTATAATTGTTTTCCACAATTATCATCCAGTTGGAAACCCGAGAATATATCCTCAGTTCCCCCAGGAACTTGCTGACCCCTGCATTTTTAGGCACATTGGCCAAAATGTAGCAGAGCATCTGGCATGTAGAAGGCACTTGCTAAAGGGAAATTGTTGTGAAATTTACATCAGAACCATCCACTAAGACCAGAGATTGCCAACCTGTAGTTTTAAGGTTAAATCTACTGGATTTCGATGAATCCGTGTTCCAAAAGATTAATAAGATGTTAGGAAGAATATTATTCAAATTAAACCCGACAAAGTTGGATTTGAATCCCAAGTAACTGGTAACGGTGGTGCCAGGTGGTGAGGAATGCAAGCTTAGTTATGGCTCTTGCCCCACAGTCTTGCAGGTCTCAAAGTAACCAGGAGGCCCCTGAGAAATTTATTTTAAAAACCTATCACATGGGGCGTCTGGCTGGCTCAGTACGTACAGAGTACAGCTGTTGATCTCGGGATTGTAAATTGGAGCCCCATATTGGGTATAGAGATTATTTAAAAAAAAAAAACTCTTTTAAAAAATCCTATTGGATCAAGAAGGAAGATGCTGTGAGGAAGGAGCATCAGCTCTCCTTGTGGAGAACACTGGTCCCCCCTTGTAGGGACCACTTGATCCATAAGCAATCCAGAGAAGGAAAAATACAGTGAGGACACTGCGCGGCTCTCAGGGGAATAAAACTCCGGAAGCCGGTGGCTCATTAGACTCTGAAAGGGGGCCGATTCGAATCTGCTCCTCTAGGCTTCTTCCCGGAGAGGGGCTTTTTCTACTAGGAAGACTCCGTTCGCTCTACCTCCTGTGCGGCTCCTTTACTACTCGCGCAGAACTCTCCACTCCGGACGGTTCTAGTCACCAAATGTGTGCATCCAGGAAGTTTCTCGTTATGCCTCGGAGCAAATCAGTATTACCAAGAAGGAACTGTGAAGCGAAACTTCTGCTTTCTGAGGACAGAGGCTCTGGGGCCCTGTCCTGCCCTGCTGCTGTGCTACCGTCCCTTGGCTAGACTGGCTAAGGGAGCCGGAGCTGGTAAGGCCGGTGTATTCTCCCTGCATGTTTTCAGCTGCCTGGGGAAAGAAAATTTATGCAAAATGTCCTTTCATTCGTGGTAGGAAAGTGTTCGTTTGGGTTTTGCTGTTGAAGTTTGGGTTCAAAGGTGTTTCTCAAACTAGAAATAAGATGGTAGACGTGTTCGGATCTCAGAAGTTCAGTTTCTCTCTATAGCCACCCAACCCATGCAATGCTTCCCACCTTCTCAGCATCCTGGATTCCTCTACAACCTGAGTCTCTTTCTTTTTTTTTCTCTGAGTACAGTTGTCCCAAATGCTCGTGAAGTGAGTAGGGCCACATGGCACTTAGAATCAGGGAGCCCAGAGTTCTAATCCTAGCTCTGCCTCTGACTAGGTTGAGACTTTGGGAAAGTGACTTGGACTTTCTGAACCCTGGTTTTCTCATCTGGTGTACTGAGATAATAAGAGTGTCTTCCTCATAGGGTTGTTACGAGTGTTAAATGAAAGCATGCACGGTAACTAAAATGGATTGAGAATATATTATGTGCCACACGCTGGTCTAAGTGTGTTGTGTGTATTTACCAGGTGAATTCGCCATGAAGTCCTTCCGATAGGAGCCATTAATGTCTCCATTTTACAGAAGATGGACCTGAACCGCAGAGAAGTTAAGTAGCTTTCTCAGGGTTACTGTGTGTTCCTCACACAAAGAGTGATGGTTTTCATTAATATAGTCTTTGGTGAAGAAATTAGCGACCATCTGGTCTATGTTTGTCTTCAGAGCTCAGCCTGAAGCTGCTACTTAATAGAGTAATTTCATTAATGGCAAAGGAATATATCAAGGCATGTTTCTCAAATTGTTAAAAACTTAATTCTCATACAAATAGTGAGCAGGTGTCCCTATCTATTGGACTCATTAATGAAGGTCACAGCAGGATGATAAAGCCCGTGGTTAATAAAAAGGCAACATGAGGGCTGCTTGTCGTGCGGGAACTATTCTGTATCTTGTCTGTGGTGGTGGCTGCACGGCCCTACTCACGTGATGAAATTGTACAGCACTAGACTCTAATACAGAAAGGAGTCCAAGTGAAGTTTGGGAAATCTGAGTAAGCTGTGTGGATTGTATCAGTGTCAACATCCTGGATATGATCTTGTCCTGTAGTCCTGGGGGAACTGCTGAAAGGCATACAGATCTCTGTGTATTATTCCTTACAACTGATCTCAAATGAAAGGTTAAAGACATAACAAAATAAATAGCTCAGAAAAAAGAGAATATGAGAAACCGGTTGGTTTATTTTAAATAGGCTGTGGAAAGAAGGAAAGCTGAGATAAGATTGCTAAATTAAATACAAAACTCGTTCTGTTTTATGGGCAAAAAAGAAACCCCATCGTCTTTGGGTTTATCCTCTGTAGCAGATGGGAAAAAAACCTCATCACACGTTATCAGTTCATAGAATTGTGACATACTTGGGTCACAATCAAATGTGCAAACAAAGTTGCACACTCTAGAGCAGTGTTTCTCAACCTCAGCACTATTGACATTTTGGATCTGGAAAATTCTGTGTTGTGGGAGCCTGTCCCATGCATCGTAGGATGATTAGTGGCATTCCTGGCCTCTATCCACTAGATGCCAATAGCTTCTCCTCAGTCAATAACCAAAATGTTTCCAGAGGTGTTCTGAGGGTATAGTCATCCTGGTTGAGAGCCACGATGCAAGGATCTTAGGGCCCACCAAGCCAGAAGACCTTTAGGTGAACTTGTTATTAAGTGCTCCTAGCATGACATAAATCATCTTTTGGCATTATTCCCAAGTTTTGGATAATTGTTCACAAACCACCAATTGCAGGGTCATTGTGCTGGACAGAAGCACGGTGTGCTGTCAGGAGTCATAGATGTTCAGCACAACAGGAGCCTTGGAGATTCACTAGGCTTGGTCCAAACTCCTCATTTTACAGCTGAGGAATGTGAGTGGAGATGGCTTCCCAAAAGGCAAACAGCTAGTTCGTGACAGAATATGTTCAGTGAAACCCTCTTTTGTTCCGGATGGATTTGAGGCAGGTGTTATGGAGCCGTTAAAACTCCGTGAGCACCAGTTAGGAGCCCGGTGCTGGACTAGGCCCCCGGCTTGGAAGATGACTAGCCCTTGAGTTCCTGTCCTCAAGGTGTTGGGGGTCTTACCAATGAGATGGGGCTGTGGGCACCTCACGACTGGGAGACTTGGAAGTGATACTGAGGTAAACGGGGGCTGGTCGAGAGTCCTGATGCCCTTAGGGTCCCAGATCCTGATCAAGGAGGGGTGGTCCTATCCTGGGCAGGAGCCCAAGTCGTCACTCCTGGCCCAGAGGGAATGTGAGGTCTGACAGTGATCTGCCCACAGGGGAGGCCTGGGCCAGGTCCTGGGCTGAATGGGTGCCAGAAAAGAATGATGAGAGAGGATGCAGAAATGAGACCCGTGAAGAAGGGCGAGGGGGAAGGAGCCAATTTACAGGCAAGAGATAAGGCCAAAGGTAGGACAGGGTGGGCCAGTGGGAGGAATGCAGTCCCCAGATGGAGCCTGAAGACAGCTGGAGGCGAGGAAGAAGAAGATGGGGTCAGTGCCACACAGCGTTGGGAGCAGGGCGGCGCCAGGGGCTGCTGTTACCGGCCATGATGGGGTCACAGGGAGCTGATGGTGCAGGAACCTGAAGCCAGGTCTTCCATGCTGGCTGCTCCGGGGCTCACTCGGGCACGGGGGAGGACTTGGCCTCTGGAACTGAGACTCCGATGCAACCCTCCGAACAGAACCCTGGCGAGGAGGGAGCGCAGGGTGGGCAGGGGGCCGCTTCTGAGACACTTTACGTGCAGAGCAACAAGCTCTCCCACTGCAGCAGTTGAAGGAAGCAGGCCCCCCTTCCAGCCCATGCCTCCTCCCTCGAGATTCATTGCGGGGTCAGCGAGAGGTAAGCTGGAAAATAGGCCCCCCATGGGATTTCTGGAAAGGAACAGACAGAATCAGGGAGCCTGAGAGGTGCCAGGTGAAGCGCTGCCTGGAAGTTCTCTGATGGGCAGCAAGCTTTCCTGGGGGAAGAGCCTTTCCAGAAAGGAGGAAAACATGTGGAGGCGGAATCTTGGGGATTATACGAAGATAAATATAGCACTGCATAGGAACCAGTCAAAGATTTTCCCATCCGCAGATTTTTATCAGTCTGACTTCTTTAAGGCTCTGACTAACCAAACATCTATCGTCTATGTAATGATTTTTCTACTTTCTTTTCCTCTCTGGATACTTAGATTAGAAAACCCTGATAAACCACAGTAACAGCATCCCCGAAAACAAAGCTTGATAGGGGAACAGGGGAAGAGAGGTGGTTTTCCTCTCCTTGGGACGTAGGATGCAGTATTTAGGCTCTCTTGTCAGGGTCCCTCCTGGCCACTGCCCTTGTCTTGCACAGGTGGGTTGGTTAGGCTGTGGGGGTGAAGAGGCAGGAATTGGTTGGTTGGTGGAAATTTTGGAACATTTACCTTTGCAAAATTTTCCTGGGCAGGTTGGGCTGTGACTGGGGAGTCATGTAAGTGGTTTGTGGTTGACTCCGTGCCACTAACTAATAAAATTCCCCTTGTATGTATGTCTGTCCAGCATCTGTCTTTGTGTATATTGATTTCCAGGGCCTAGGGGCCACAGCTACCATGGATTTGGACCTAATAGCCATAACAGAATAAATGAGGATTTGGTTAATAGTAGCTAATATAAATACTAACATTTCTCAGCACTTTCTATGGGCCAATTCAAGCACGCTGTATGGATTATTTCATTGGATTCTCATAGCCCTACGATGAAGTGGGTGCTATCATACACTCGTTTTATGGATGAGAAAACTAAGATATAAGCAAGTTGCCAAAAGGTCCACAGAGTAGAAGAGCCCAAAGTCAGACCCTTTAGGAATGGTGGTTCCTCTGCTGCTTGGAAGAGGCCACATTTATCTCTTGATTTGTCTCATTGCTCTGTGGCTTGACCCACCAGACCAGGATGAACCTTGTTCAGACATTGCTCTGGGCTGCTGCCCACTGGTGATAGGGCCCGCTTTGGTATCGGGTTAACCTGGGACTTTGCAACAAAGGGAAGCTGAGAACCTCCAAACCTAGATTATAAAATAAACCCTGTTTGCTAGACGTGAATACATGTAACCATACTTTTTTAAAGAAAAGATTTTATTTATTTGAGAGAGAGCGAGAGAGTACAAGCAGCGGGAGGGGCAGTGGGAGAAGGAGAAGCAGACTCCCCGCTGAACAGGGAGCCAGATGCGGGGCTCCATCCCAGGACCCTGGGATCATGACGTGGGCCGAAGGCAGATGCTTAACTGACTGAGCGTCCCTCCATGTAACCATACTTTATATACCAGTTGAATTTTGCAGTGTCATTCTGGGGCCGACTCCTGATCCCTCCTCACAGAGATTTGGGGTGAGGCACTTAGCTGGAAATGAAACATGAGCTTTCTTTTTTGCTCTGTCCAGAGCCTTTTCTCCTTTCATCCCTCTGATTCTGCATCCTTTGTGATCCCATATCCCACCCTGGTTTGCCAAGGAATCAAGGGCCATTCAAGAAGTCCCCATTTCTGCATTTGCAATCATGCAACATCTCCACTCCAGCCACATTTTCCAAGGCTGTTTTGTGAGGCCCCAGTCAGCTCCCTTCCCAGTGTGCTATTGTTTAGATCCATGAAATGCTAGAACATTTGATCATTTATACTCCCGTTTGAGGTGAACTCTGTAAAGTGCCTTCTTCAGCCACTGTTATGCCCACATGGCTTTTCTTGTTCTCTGCCTCATCCTGTGGGGTACAGGGGAATAGAGAGGCTCAGCGGGTGATCATATATGAGCCGCTGGGGCTTTTAAGAGCACAAATTTGCCATTAGAAAATCAATGATGTTCGGCGAGACTGAAATGTGAATCTGGGGCGAAGGCACCGGCCAGTGAGACAAGGACCAGGATCCATACCTTGGGAGAGCCCCGTGGCCCAGGTGTCTCTGGGCATCTTTCCCTGAAGCAGGCGGCCATGTAGGCTTCAGTGTAGCTGCCACGGAATTGCCAGCAGTGCTTCTCCAGCAGAGGTTGGGACAACTGACTATGCAGCCCCACCACCCCCACTCCATATTGCTTCACTACGAAGGCATCGAATCACCCAGATGAGTCCCAGGCACAGAAGTCATGGTTGTCATTGGTATACCTAGGTTTGCAAAGCAGGACGGGAAAACTCCCACGATGCCAGTATATTGATTTCCTGTTACTGTTGTAACAAATCACTGCAAATGCAGCGGCTGAAACATGATTTGTTCTCTTCCAGTTCTGTAGTTTAGAAGCCTGACCCTCTCTCACTGGGCTAAGGGGTCAGCAGGGCTGTGCTCCTCTCTGGATGCTGTAGGGGAGAATTCATTCCTGGCCCTTCCCAGCTTCTACAGGCTGCCCACATTTCTTGGTTTATGGCCTTTTTCTTCATCTTCATCTTCAAAGCCTGTGACATCACACCTCTGTGTGTTTCTTTCATAGTCCCATCACCCTTTCCTTCTCGCTCTTCTGCCTTCCTCTTCCACTTTTAAGGACTCTTGTGATGACACTGGACCCACCTAGATAATCCAGGCTCATCTATTTTAAAGGTCATTTTTAAATAGCTGCTAATTTTAATCTATTATAAAGGTCATTTTAAATAGTTGCTAATTAAGGATTAGCAACCTTAATTCCTCAATCTTAATTCCCCTTTGCCCAGTAACTTAATATATCACAGGGTCTGGGGATTAAGAGTGCACTTTTTTGGGGGGCTGTGGGGGGCATCATTCTGCAGACCACACCATGTCTCTAGTAGAGCTGTAGTCAAACAGAGCTGCAGAGGAAGAGGGCTGCCATTTATCAAGTGCCTACTAACTGTCAGACAGTAACCTGGGTGCTTTATAGATCTTATTTAGTCTCCCAACATTCAGTCCCTCGTTTACAAGTGAGAAAATGCTGGCTCTGAGAGCTTTACTGACTTACCCAAAGTCCATAGCTGGCGACTGTGGAATTCTGTCTCTGTCCTCCAGTCCATGCTGCCTTCTTTTACCCTTTGTTCCCTCCCAAATAGGCCCAGAGGCTTCCAAATATATGTGAGCACATGTGTGTGTGTGTGTTTGGGGGGGTGCTGAGGGACAAAATCCCAGTAGGAAGTCACCTTCTGAACTTGAAGCTAAAGAGAACCAACTTAAAATAGGTGAGAGCGGCAAGCAGACTCAGTGACTCATCTGGGAGGCATTGTTGGCCCTTCAGCTGCTGACAATAGGGGACCATCAGGGCGCCAGCCCAGGAGATCCAT